>NW_025110044.1:162914-213992 GCF_011392965.1 Frieseomelitta varia | reverse complement strand
ATTGTATATTTTGTGATATTGATAATATTTTTATATAAACAACTAAAATTAATTACGGAGTTATTATTTATTTATAGTATTGTGATATAAATATAAATTATCATAATCACTGTAAGGTTAAAGCCGACAATGACCTCTCTGAGACGTTTGCAGTAAATTTTAATACGCACGTAAAACTCTTTTCCTTTTCGTATCTTGCATTCTAAGTTACCTACTTCGATTTAATTTATTTTAATTAATTTCATTTGATTCGTATTTGCCAAGGAGGTTGAAATACAGACAGCTCTGTCTTCAGTGATCATTTCTTAGTCCTCGAGCGAGGAACACTTCTAATTGAATTGTTGTTGTAAAATAATCCGATAATCCGTTTGGAGAACGTAATTTTCGCCCCCGTATCTCGAAAAAAGAAACAAAAATTGCATTCGTTACGCGCATTCGCGAGGATCGAATCGGCAATGCCTTGCGTTAAGCGAGCCAGACCGCAATGCGGTGGATTGTGCAACAGGCATCAAACGGTCATTGATTTAAACACTCCGGCGTTTAAATGTTGTAAAATAATTGGAAGCTATTTCCACTGGTGGGCAATGTAAAACATACATAAACACATTTTTATGCTTTCCTTTCTTCCCGTGTCCGGTATGTTTTCAATAAAAACCGAACGTTTCCAGGTCGTACCTTATCCTCGAGTCGAATGTCGCAACGAGACGAAGTAAAGTAGTTCCGTCTTTGCTGTAACCACGTAATGTCCCTCCTATACTTAGTCATGAACTAAGGGAGAACAGAATTGAATTTTCGAGCAGGCAGTCTTCTCGGATAGTCTTGCCAAAAAGTGTCTCGGCGGAAATATATTTCGCGGAACGAACGGATCGTTGCCGAGCGATATGACCGCGGTAATACTCATGGCTCGCGCCACGAATTACCCGCCACGTAACAGTTCCCTAGGCATTCTCGCTGTACAAAGGAACGCGAAATACGAGAAATTGAATGGCGAAACAGCGCCTGAATATTAATGCTCGTTGCCGGTGGCTCAACGTGCATTAGAACCCGGACGAGAATGCACACTTCGTCCGAGCTACATCATATTTTTCGCGAACGTTTCGCGAACGAGGGGTCCCTACGCGATCGACTATCCTTACGAAACGATAGCGCGGTGTTCGTAGCTCTCACCCCCCGTGCCTTGGCGGGAAATACGAATCAAGGCTCGACGTTCTTCCCAAGGGACGATAAATTTCAGAAAAATCTCATTGATTCGTGATTGAGAATCTCGAGAGAACGCAGAAGGGGCAAAATAATCTTATTCGCGTTACGATCCGCGAAATATGTTGTAAAACGGGGGAAAGAGAATGGCCTTGGGAAATAATGCTTACGAATTCGCGTTTTTTTTTTTGTTTTTTTTCTTCGAAACATTTTCTTTTGCCTTTGTGTAAACGTTCACTGCAACAACGACTCCTCGCGTCGTATTTCTACGATGTTTAAAAATGTTTTTCTCAATCTTTGACCCAACTTTTTGCAAGACGCGAGAAAAGTAATTACAATTTGTTGCTCAAGTTAAATTCTTTTCTTTCTTTTTTTTTGGAAAATAAAACATATTTGTAAATTTTAGAGATTTTAGATTATTTTGAGACTAGAATTAATATTAATTTATTATTATATTATTAATTATTATTAATTTTATTATTAATAGTAATATATTATTAATTAATATTAGTTAATATTAGTATTAGGTTTAGTTTTTTTTTTAATCATTTCTAAATATTTTCTTTCTATTAATGTTCATTAAGTTAAACGATGAAATTATTAATTTTTCAAAAAAAAAAAATAAAAAAAATAAAAAACTAGTGTTATTTCCGTGTTTCTCTATGTCATAGCGTCGTTCTAGCGACACAATGTAGATACACACTTTTTAAAAGCGGCTGAGGTTAAAAAGTTGTCGCGTTTCGTGTTCGTTTGATTATTCTACTTTGTATTCTACCTTTTTTTTTGTTTTTTGTTTTTGTTCCCGACTCTGTTTTTGCAACACTGTCGGTTTGAAAAATACGCGATTTCCTTCGGTTCAGCAACGTGGAAAACGATCGCAAACATCTAGGAACGCGAATGGGAGAATTCTGCGAACGGAGAACAAGCGAATATGGAGATTTTACGTGAATCGTGCAAACAATTAAGGATACGTTTGCCGATAATTCTCGTAAAAAAAAAAAAAAAAAAAAAAATGCACGATCGATTTTACAAACGGACGCGTTTTACATTTTGGTTCACCAAGGCTGATCGAGGGAACATTTAAATCAACGACGTCCAATGTTTGACGAGTTGGTTGTAAAATATTATCCACTTTTCTTTTTACGGAGCATCTTTTCACTTCTCGAAAGTCTTAGGACAATTGCTATGTGGAGAAAATGAAACGACACTTTGTGCAACGAGAAGAATTTGTCAAGACTAAAAATTAACTTCTAAATTCCCAGCTGCTATGTAAATTCCTCGAATCCACGTATCTTCTCATTTATTTACCCCGAGAGGTGTTACTTTACTTTTCGATACTAATTGCTTCATTTTCGTATATTATGTATCGTAAATGAGATGACACGTATTTTTCCTTTGAATTAATTTTTATTTAATACGTGTTTTAGAAATAGAATTATATCGCGGACTTACAGGATGTTATAGTCAGTCTGATTCTTCCGATATTACGTATGAATGACAAAGTAATATGTTTGCAGAGTTTTCCGTGTATATGATTTTTACATTTAAAAGATTTAGACAGAGCGTTTTATTTAATTCTTTTGCGTCTAGCTTCTGTCACACATTTATAACATCTTCCTTTTCTCTAAAGAATTTCTTGCCATTTGTGTTATTCAATTTAGTCCATTTGTTGTTAATAGAGGAATTTGGAAATTTTAATATTTTTTTAGAAATGCACACTACTTGTGCACAATCTTACTTACAGATGTAGGTGATTCATCTATCGAAGCGTACATTTTCTTCTAATGTTATATCGAAACACGAGAAAGCACAGGGTGTCTTATCCTTTTGTCCCTTACTGTACGTGACGCGTCAGCTCTCCCCCACCCACTACGGAATTAATTGCACGCGACAAAAGAGGAAAGTTATGTCGGCTTTTCCAAATGCTTTTCTTTCACGCGACCTCTCCGCCCCAGAATATAATTGACGCGTCGTCGGTCAGGCTCGTGCTCATTTTTAAAAGCCGAGTCACGACTTTCGGTCACCTTTATCCTCCGTAATTAGAGACACGGCGTTCTCGCTTCTTTAAGAAGCGTACAAAGCTCGTTAAAAGTTGGAGCCACGGTTTCAGAAATTACATTTCCGAGTCTAACGAGAGCGATCCGCTTTCGTCGATGGGATCTCCCGGTGTCATCGTGGTCGTCGCCGTCGAATTCCGTTAGAGCAACGGGCGAAGAGAAACTGGCGCGATCGGGGTCGAAACGTTTCCTGAAACGGTAGCGAGTTGGCTCACAGTTTCGACGTGCACGTCGGGGTGAGACACCACCACCACGTGTCGAACTCGTTTACGAATCGTTCGAATCGTCGTAAAACGCTCGAACGTGAGTGGACTCGGCTCTCGGCGCAGGTAACTGGCTACGTCCTACATAAGATCGTGGTCACGTTTCTCGTGTACGAGTTTCGCGATGGCTGCGCGGTGTGCGTGCCCCCCTTATGAATGAAATCAGCATCAGGGACCGTTTCGTAATGCTTAATTAGAACTTAATTGGCTCCGAGGCTGGTGATTTACCATCTCGCTGGGACAACAACCACGGCCCTACCAGCCAGCCATCGGTTCGCCACAATGGGCGTGTGTCGTTTGCCTTTTAGACAAAGTCGCGGTGGCTACAAATTACGCTCGTCCGTGTTGCACACCTGAATACTGGTGATTAACTCCGCGGGGGTCTTCGACGAACCAGACACAGTGTCCGTTGTCGCTCGAAGTAAAGGAATTTCGGGACGTTGATTATACGTGTGCGTCGCGTGTGCATTCCATCGAACACCGCTCGGCCGTGACTCGCATCCGAGACGAGGAGAGTTCGATCGAGCGCGTAAAGAATTTACGGAGCGATCGCCGCCCCCGTTTCTTCTCGAGAGTAGACTCAGCTACGAATCGCGCGATCCAACAAGAGGAGGACAAATCCTCTGGATGGCGTGTGTTCGGTAAAAAATTCATCGACGACGCGTCCGTTCGTGACGGGAATTTACCGAGGAAGTACGTTTAATAACTGACTCTCCCCCGGTTGGTGGCTAGCGGGTAGAACCGAGCGACAAATCGAGCCGCATTTTCGATCGTGCCATCGTCAAAGGTCGAACTGCCGACCGGCGGGATGACCGACATGGCGTTCGACGCACACCGTGACGATATTTTGCACGTGCGGGGAAGAATGTATCGATCGGTCGGTTTCGAGCGGACAAAAGTTTCGACGGGAAGTGAACGCGCGTTTCCCGGGATGGTACACTGGGCCGTGAAAGTATTCGAAACGTGATACACTTACAATGGAATTGGACACGGAATTTCCAGGATAATGGGATACGATGAGAATTTCAATAAAAATCGGACAAATACACTGTATTACAACTAGTACAAAATCATGGATTTCAAAAGTATTCACAAAATAAATTAATATGTATTTTTGGAATTTTTAGTAAGAAGTCGATCCACCTTTTATCACTTCTCAAAGATGATTTTCCATGGAAAATACTAACTCTGAAGTAACATCCATTTACATCAGTGGATTGCCACACTTTACGAATTTTTTGCTTTTCGTCCACTTTCGACGTAATTTTCGTAATTCTCAATCTTCTGTCCATCTCATCTGAGACTCGAATGCGGATGCGATAGTGCAAGCGATAGTGACCATTTTTTAACGATTTTTGCCGAACGCTTCGGATCGTTGTCTCGTTGAAAGTAATAATTTCCTAGGAAATTCATCTTATCTAAAATCGCATCAATAGAAATAAGATTGCAGCAGGCTAATCGACTCGCGTGATTTTTTCAATACTTTTGATTTTGTATTTCAATACTTTAAATTATATTTACTTTATATATTATTATTAGATATTTCAATACTTTTAATTATAATAAAATCAATACTTCCTCGGATGCATGTTGTTCGATTTCATGAAATTAATGTATCGTACATACAGAAATTTAAAAATATAGGTATTCTGTGTCCATTTCCATTCTATCATACGTACGTCATGTTTTAAATAGTTTCGCGGGCAGCAGTGTTGGCTCGCGGTATTTGTACGAGCACATTCCGCGTGTACAATACGTGCATCGGTTTTTCGTCGGGATGTGTGGCCGATATCACGTCCGTGTCCCGATACGTTGTTGGACTCTTTGGTTCTCGCGTGTACTCGCCGAGGCGCGCACACGATCGTGAAAATAATTTCGGGCGCCAGCCGTCCAGAGTTCCGACGGATGCGAGGGTTTCGTGCGAGTGATGAACTTTTATTCGGAAGTGGAGGTTTAACCGTATTAAAATGGCAGGTCAGAGCCGGGCCCGGCACTCGGTGTCGTCTGCTACGACTGTGATTCGTGAGTGCGTTTAAGGTCGCCGGAACCGGCGTCGAATAATATAATATTAGCCGGTGGTTGGCCGCTTTGAAGTCACGAAGGTCCACCACTCGGACTGATCCGTAATTTATGACCCGATTCAATGGAACGGTTCTGGATCGTCCGGTGATTGGGATATGAGTAATTACGTCGTTTTGATTTCCTCTCTGATCGAATCAGCTCGCCGTGGCTTGATTACACGGACGAAAAAAAAAGAAAGAAAGAAAGGCAAAAATTCATCGACGTGGCATGGATACCGCGATTGATGCGCGCCTCGCGCCGAGAATAACTCTCCTTCCATCGGTGTTCGTGTTATAGAGTCGCGATAGAGGAACGCGATAAAATAGCCCGGACAAATAGCGTCGTGTTCGGTTTACTGTGGCACGAGTAAATATTTGTTCTGGGAATGGTCTTGTAGAAAGCTTGCGGGAAATGCCCGGTGAATTTCTAATGTCTTTGCTCCAGACGCGGTGCATACACCAGCCGTGTCTCCACTTTGTATTCCGACAAAGTGTGTGCACGCGTTCTAATGATTTGTCCAGTTATCGTCGTTCGGAAAACAACGTCCCAAACATTGTACGATGTTTAACTTGCCGTCACTCTGCGTCACGCGTGCAATCAGAGTTCCGAGGAGACTCCATCGCGCAAAGATTCGCCCTCGGGGGTAATTTCGTCCACGAGAAAGACAAGTGAGAGACGCGCGACCACCCACGTTGTGACGCTGACGAGTCACAACGCGTGTCAAAGCGAATCCGTGATAAAAAGAATCAAACGATGCATCGACGTGCGAGGAGGAGGTTGCTGGCGTCGAATCGGAGGCAAGCCACACGCGGCGGCCTTGCGCTCAATTGCATTTTCGTCGAACTGCGTGATATTCCATCTGGTCGTTGGCCTTCTCGCGCGGCATCGAAATGCGGCGGGGGTGTTCATTCATTGGCCAAGAAGGCCAATGGACATGCCCCAAGTACGTACTTGTGCCATTTGGCATCGCGTCGTAGACACACGTCGTACATCTTCATTAATTGGCGCCTCGAGCAGCACGCGTCTACGCAACCGCGACCACCTTCTACAATCCACTGCACAGCGACTGCAAGTCGCTGTTCCGACGCGGTTTTTAACCTCTTGCGCTGGAACTTTTTGTCCCATTTTCTCAGTTTGTAGTATATTTAAATGTAACCCAGGCAACACAAGTGATAAGTTTATCTCTTGGTAATAATTTCCATCCAGTGATATCATAACGACGAGTCCAAAGAGAATGAAAGCCACGAATTATTGTGTACTGGGTTCGGTCACTCGTTATGGTCCGCGAACCAGTTGCCAGCGCAAGGGGTTAATTGGTTCGCTTCGAGCTTCGTTCGGAAGTTTGAACGCTTCGTACATGCCTCGATCAACTAAACTGGACTAAATTTACTCGAATAATCTTATCCTGCCGTTGGAGGAGGGGGGAGGGGGGGGGTCGTTGTTGTCGAATTCTCGAGGCGATTAATCGAGGCGAAGCCAAGACGCGTGACTCCGTCGTGCGTCAATGGCGGCGGCGCTCGATAGCAGGATCGGATTTTCAAGTATGTACGTCAGTGCGCGACATTCTTCGAGTAGTACGTTCGCATAAACGTTGTCGTAGTCAGCGACTAAGGTGGAGCTTCCGTTTCCGGTAATGAACGTGCCGTATACGAGAATCGACACCTATTACACGCTATATTCGTACGCAACACCCGAAGTCGTCTCTTTCCGATAGAAAGCAGCGTGTTCCTCCGTTCTACAGGGTGTTCCTGAAATCAGGTGCTACTAACACTTGAATTAAAAAAAAAAAAAAAACAAAAAGAATGGAATTCTTCGTTCGTATGACGTTCCTTTTTTGGAGAAAATCGAGTTTGAAAATTTATCGGGCGATTACTTGAATTTGGCAAAACACGTAGAATAAAATTATTTTCATTTAAAGCTTTTTTGTTTTTTTTTAAGGAAATGGACCTACTGTTCGTCCAGGATTAGCCAAGTTCAAGAAAACACATGTCCATCATGTGGAAAAATGTTCCTTTCTCTTATTTACATACCTGGTCGATTGTGAACCACGATTTCGGGAACACTCTGTATATTTCGAGCGTTTTGTCGCACGCACGCTTTCACCGAAGTATTCTCACTCGAATATATCTACAATTTGGAGCAACCGCTAGTTAGCTACATTTTTCTCCGTCTGCGGGAGATTTATCTTTCTCGTAAAAGTTTCAGGAAAGAACTATGCTCAGCGAGAAACGAATTACGAGAACTTTTATCCCACGACCGTTAGTCAGTTTATTAATTTAAGAGATATAATAGCAGCCCAAGGGTCAAAGGTTCCCCGGGCATCTCGATCGGACTCTTTGCTTTTTCTTTTTTTCTTCTTTCTCCTTTCATTTTGGCTGTTTCCGTTTCGGTCGTTGTAGGAGAAAGCTCTCGTTCGCAAAGCGCTCGTTAATAAATCGAGATAAATATCGTTTAAATTGCGCGTATTTTCGGTGCATGTCGGAAGAAACGGTCGTGTTCGTCGAGTTCCTAGGCATCCTCCGTAAGTACTATAATCGGTAGGGAGTGTACGCGCGCAATCTCGCGGTACACACGAATACACGCGGCGGCGTTATCGTCGCGTATCATGGAAATCGCTTCTCCGTTCGCCATATGCTCGTGTACCGTTGCCGAGTCTCCTTAGAGAGAGGAGCCGGTTTTCATTTCCTGCCGCTGAGCGAAAGAATGGCTAACCTCCGTCGATGGCCACTCTCCCTGCCGTCTTCTTGCATACTCTCGATGCCCGGGTGTCGTTGTTTTTATTTTATCGCGCCGCGGGTTCTCGAGAGGAGCCGCCCGACGATGGCTCCTTCGCGTCGCGAGCTAACATCGCGATCTTCGGCGATTTTCAGAGCGGAAACGCTCTGTTACCGTAAAAAGAAGAAAAGAAGCAAAGAAACGAAGATTATTCGCTAGTCTCTTTATTTAACAGCCGTACTACTAGACATTTGAGCACGGCGACCATTCACGATGGGAGAACGAACGATCGTCTTGGGAATCGGCCGGGCGAACAAAGAAATCTTGTGACGACGATCCACCGACCACGGCCGCATTGTTCGTCGATAACGATATCACTCTGGAAACAGTGATTCGTCATTGTCGCGTCTCTAATTGGGTTAATGCGTTTCGCGGCGTACCCTTTCTCTTCGGCATTCGAAGGAATGCCAATTATCGGTAGTTACGGTGGTGGTGGACCGTTGTGTTCTTTATTCGTTCGATGAAACGAATGGGCCGGAAAGAACAAAAAAGAGAAGGAAACCTAATTCGTTCGATCGAGGGAAGATAATGAACTTCTTTCTCTATTTAATTTTTGTGATTCACTCTCTTGCAGAATGCTAAAGACATTAGTAAAAATTTAGTTTTACATAAATAATAGAAAAATAATTCTACACGTTATATTTGTATATATTATTATAAATTCGTGGATGAATTAATCGCAGCAACGACGATATCAAAAATATAAATATTGGTCTACAACGAAATATATTATTTGATCTTAAATAAAATATTTCTTTTCTAAAACATCAATTTTAATATATCACTGAAAGGTTGAAATGTCTCTTTAAATCTCAATTTATTGGAACCTTTACGATATCGTATGTAACTTAAAATTTTTTATTCAAATAAAGTAGAGTAACTTTTAATAAAATTATTGGTATCAAATAGAATTATATTTGAAGTTATAAAAATTATTATTCGTTACAGTCATTTACAACACAAGTTTGTTAAAGCAATCATACTGTTTGTTATTGATTAAATGAATAATTTTTAAGTTACAGTTCTTCCGTAAAAATAATTTAAATCTATTCACAGATAGAAATAGAAATCAATCTGATTTGCGTCGATTTGAACTCGAATCATGTAAAATGTCAACTCTCTCCAAGTAGTGAATTATTCGGGCAACCGGAATTATTCCGGTCGTGTCGTTAATCGAATTTATTATTCGGCGACGACAACACCCGGTCTCCGCGGGTTGTTCGATTAACGAAAAACGTAGGGAACGAACCGATGGCGAAAGATAGATTTCAATTATTTGCCCGGCGTGCCCCGCGCACGTCAGATTCCGGCTCTAATAGGAGGCTGCATCCGGGGAACCGTGTGCACTCCTAAAATCGATTTCCATTAATTCGAGGAAAGCCATTATATTCCGCTCTGAGAATATGTATATAGCCGAATCTCTCCGCGTTCTCCGCGTTATGTCATTCGGAGGTGTATCAACGCGGATATGCCTTTCGCGCGATATTACCTCGCGTAATCTATCTATCGCGCGGTCGCTTCTGCTTATTAACTCGCCGCAACAGGAGCAACGCCGGCTCCACTCGGTCCAGCAATCGTTGCGAGCAATTCGTAGCGTTACGGTTCCGTCGTTTCGGGCGAGTAACCTCGTCGGTCGGTTTTAGAACCGTTCGACAAATTACACACTCCTGCTCCGTGAGTCTCTGCTAACACTTGCTACAGATTTTGCGCCCCGAGTTGAATGTATTGATTCACCTTTGAGTGGTTTACAAAGTTTGACTCGCAACAGGGTGAATCTGATTTCCAATAAGGTAAATTTTATTTCACAAAAGAGGTGACTATGATCTACAAAAGCGTTATCTACAATTCATAATAGAAACGTGAATGTAATTTGCGGAAGGTTTGAAAAACCTGTATATTTGCATCGTAGTCTGAGAAAAATGAAATAATTATTGAAAAATGCGAACGAATTTTTTCCTCGTTTAAAGATACACCAAGGAAAGGATACTGCATAAATATTTGAACTTCTTAGTTCAGAAAATTAAAAAAATATTTTCTTTTCATTGAAGAAACCGCCGTGTTTCTTCCATTACAGTTTCCATTATTCTTGACATTCGTGCAATCAGTTTTTTGCAAGTTTCTACCAATTTGTTATTCCACTTTTGCTGCGGAATGTTCTACAAATCTGTTTTCGTAGTAGAACAATATTTTCGTATCTACCTAACTAGTTCGTCCCTCAAAGTTTCTCAATGAGGTTCAAGTTGGTAAATTGGGCCACTTCACATAATTTTCAGTCAGTCATTACGTTAAAGTTGGTTTAAATTAATTAATTTGTGCATATTTTTGACGTGCATTTAATTCGTCCCAAAATTTGGGGCTCAAGTTGGGAAAGGAGTTAATAAAAATTTTTCAACAGCTGCACACTCGAAGGCCACTTTCTGAAAGTCACCGTCTCACAGTCGCAACTCATGAAAACTCTTGACAATGAATGTCCTAAGACTCACGAGTGCGTGTCTCTTTGTCGCGCGTTTCGCCATCGTCTTCGTTGCGGGGATCGTTTCTCGAATATTTTCGAAAGATCGAGGTCGAGGTTCAAAAAAAAAAAAAAGAAATAGGCAGACAAGTAAACGTCCTTCCTGTTATTGTTTGGCGCTCACAAAAGCGTACTCGACACCGGAATGTCCCGGTCGCATCAGCGAGCGCGTACGTATACGCGTCGGAGATTCGATACCTGCAGCCTGGAGAAGAACTGATCATCGATAACCGATTTCCGACGAACGAAACGCGGCGTATATCATCGATTGTTGTGAATCGAGAGTTCGACGGATCGGAGTTCACGCATTCCGCGCGGGGATTAGCTTTTCTTCGGACGGAGTGGCCGGTTTCGCGTGGCCGATAACGCCGATGCGGCACGGAAGATCGATAAATATCCGTGCGATTTTGAAGTGAACGCCAGACGGCATGGTGGGTGGTCGCGTCGTTCGGAAATCGATGGCGGCGTCGACGTAGCCGTGTCGGCGCGGGGTGACTGGGATTTTACGTGTGCTCGTCCGAAAAGCGACGGCGGTCCGACGCATCGAAGTCTCTGAAAGACGAGAGAGAGAGAGTTGAACGTTTGGCCGGCTGGTGGTGTCTAGCCGGAATTCCGAAATTCCGGACGCGCCAAGCTGTTATCTAACCCGATGGTCTCGGATCCGTGTTCGGGTACGGTGTGTTGTGCCGTTTTACACGTTAGTCACCGGCGACGAAAGGCGAAAGGCGAAAGGCGAGGACTTCCGTCGTGCCCGTGCATTGGCTGTGCCAAGCCAGTTCAGTTAGCGTATTTTGTTTCGCTCGAACGACCACCGTAGTTGTCTAAACAACTGACAACCGATTTCCAGGTAGAACATGCTGCAATCGCCAGAGATTATGGAACGGCAGCACCTCGTCGGATAGTCTTACGACTCTGATTACCCCTCGGTGGAACGGAAAGCGAAACAACGATAGGGAGAATCTCTGGCGGTCGTGGCCAGAGAGCGCGGGCGTGTCATTAGTTCGAGCCGCGCGAATTCGCGATTTTTCGGCTGTCGTTCGACTCTCGCGAATCGATTCCCTCCCACTCGTTAAATTCGGTCGACACGCGTTACGGTAGGTCGTTAACCGAGCACCACCGGCCCGTATCCGAACAGCTCTGCTCGCGTTAATTCAGCCGGCGTTGCGAAGAAAATATATTGTCACGATCGAAAATCGAATTTTGATTTCTCGAAAGAAGGGTGGAGGGGGAGGAGTGCTTCAGCTACGAGGAAAAAGATTGACCCTGAAAAACTCGTGGTAGTTCTCGTTGATCGTGGCCCGAAGTAGAGAGCCCTTCGTGACAGGACCCCGCCCTGGAGTCGAACCCCTCATACCCCCGATGTTCTTGGCGAGCTCGAGGCAGGGCTGCCACCATCCGAACTGAGTCCCTGGGTGCCGGGCTCAGCCGATACATTCCTGCCTCCCGTCTATCCCGGAGCTCATTCTTTCTCTGACCGTCGAGCAGTGCGGAGCGCAGCGGGAACGAAGCGGCGCTCGGTTGTTCGAGAGTGAACGTTGCACGCTTTACCGCGGACTCGAGTAAGTGAAACGGCCGTGCGAATCGAGAGAGGTAGTCGAGGAATCGTCAATCGTGTTCACACGGTGCTGCTTGTTTTTGGCTGATTTTTGTCGATTTGTTGTGCGCGTTAGTCGAGTTCTCGCCCGCGCTCGGCTTCCATCGCCGATAAATAGAGAGGAGAGAGAGGAGGGCTACACCGAACGTAGCCGAAACTCCGGTTCGGCGGGAACAAAGGAACGGCGGTGCCGAGTCGAATCGTCGCCGAGAGATCGGAGCAGAGAGAGGAAACGCGAAACGATCGATCGTCAACTGCCTCTGCTCTAAACTAAGTCCTGTGTCTGCTTCTGTCGTATCGGGAGGGGGGAGTGAGTCTCGTATCGCGTATTAATCCTGCCCATTATCGTGTTCGTCTCCGTCCGAGTCATTGGAAAGGTGACACAAACGCTTGTTGTACCGATTCCGTGTATAATATCTGCTTGTGATTTACAAGTTCAAGTGTTGTATGCGCACGAGGCACGAGGGGACGTCAGGAGAGATTTTCGAAACGGAGGAGCAAAAGTGGTGAGAGAGAGAAGGGGGGGGGGGAAGTGTGAGACAAAGAAAGGACGAAAGGGAGAGAAAAAGAAAGAAAGAAAGAGCGAGTGAGTTAGAGTTAGTGAAGCGAAGGGGGTAGGAAGGAAGGAAGGAAACAAGAGAGAGAGAAATAAAGAAAGAAAGAGAGTGAATGTATGCGCGCGCGCGCACGTACGAGAGAGAGAGAGAGAGAGAGAGAGAGAGAGAGAGAGAGAGAGAGAGAGAGAGAGAGAGGAGCGAGCTACTAGCGAGCGAGAGCGAACGAGCGAGCAATACGTTGGTGACAGAAAGACGGTCGGACGGACAGACGGACCGACAGACAGACGCCGCTTCCCCTCCGCTTCTCTCGCCAGTCGGTCGCGCGTTACCGAGCGAAGTGGATGAGTTCGCGAACGCGCTCCCGCTAAAGGCCTCTGCTGTTTGTGTCTGGCCGTAGGCGACTTCGGTATTCCGTTTCTTCTTGCCTCTACCCCGAGCCGAGCATTACCCATTCTCTCTCTCGTGTGCCTCTGCCATCGTGTGCGCTTCTTCACCTCTCGTACTCTCGTGTTTGTCTAGACGCCACGCATCGTGCTACACACCCGGCTATCGTCACCATCGCCGCCGCCGCCGCCTCGCCTCCACCTCTCGGAATAATATATCCAGCAGTGTGTTTTCTTGTGCTCGCGGAGCACCGGCGAGGGACGCGCCTTCACGAGAAAGATTTCGCCTCGTCGCGCCACTTACGACGCTCTCGACTACCGAGGTGAGTACCAACACACCACCCCCGAGTGGCTCTCGCCGTTTTCCTCGTTTTTTCGTCGGTGATTTTGTCGGGCCGCGCGCGCCCTTCCCCCCATACTGAACACCTTGTTTCCCCGCGTGTGTACAGTGCGTGCATGCCGCCGCGCACCGGTCTCGACATTCGACACGCCACACTGTCGCTGTTTTTCCTCGCGTATCCATACGCTTTGCTCAGTCGTCGATCGGAATCCTTCCTCGACTCATTTCGCGCGGTTTCTGTCAAAAAGCCAACGGTAGAAGCGGCAGCGTTTTACGCGTCGTGCGGAATTTCGAGTGTGTATACCCCCGCGCCATTTTGAAAATGGGCAGCATCAATCGATATAGCAAGCGCCGTACGAAGCCGGCACTCTCTCTCTCTCTCTTTCTCTCTCGATTCCAGTCGCTCCAATGACTTTCCTTCCACTTCCCCGACGAATCGTTCGCGAAGCGTTCCTTCTCCTCCCCGGGAAAAAAACATTCTGCGAGTCGCGCCGATCGGCAGTTAGATCGAGAATCGGTTGAAAAAGCGTGACGGTCGTATTTGCATGATCGGAAGACTCGTGTTGGGAGCAGCGGCCGGTTACGCCATCTTGATTCCTTCTCCCACCACTTGGTCGGTATTAACCCCCGAACGATCGACCATACGCACGATTTCAAGACTACCAGTGACCTTTCCCTCTAGGCACGATCCATCGGAATCTTGCAATCGAGGCCTGGCTTCGTGGTATTTCGTTGATTTTCTATCGTTGTACGCGTCTGTTCGATCGACGTTCGGGGTGGAGGGGGACGACGCGTCATCGGCCCTTAGGCCAAGGGCCCATACAAAATGGAATTCCTTCTTTCAGAGGACAAATCGCGCGTATACCGACGCGACGTGAAAACTCGCAGCCAGGAGATTGTGTTCTCCGCTCTCGTAGATTTTTAGCGTTTTCCTGTTACCATGGTGAAAGAGGAGGAGAGGGATAGAAAGGAGATACGTTCTTGCCAAGCCGGGTGCCTTAAACAGAGGCGACGTGTCTGCCTACCTACAGCATCTCTCTCTTTCTCTTTCTCTTTCTCTCTTTTCTCTCTCTTCGTGCCGATTTTGCATAGCAGGCCTCTATTTGCCGTGCATTTAAAACGCAGTCAAGGCTTCCATGGAAGCGATTGTTGTCGCTCGGGGAATGGCAGCTGGTGGAGAAAGGCCGAGAAAATGCTGGTCCCCGACTGAGCCTGTGGCCCGTCCACGCATCCCGATCTCTGGTTCCTTTCTTTTGTCAACGTTCGTGCAATTCACGATATCTTCATTCGTTATTCGTCTCGAAGATATTGTAGTTTCCGAACGGATCTTTTCTTTGTCGTGCGTTTCTCGATTTTCTCCATGGCGGTTGGGCGTGTGTCGGCCAACGTGTTCGACTTTTGAGACGACGTTTTGCGATTAGCCGCGCTTCTCCGTGGCTCTTTAGTTGCCTTTTTTTTTTTCCTTCGTGCATTGCGCGATTAACGGCAACCAGTTTCAGCGGCGAGTCTCTCTTTCTCTCTCTTTCTACGCCATCCACGCGATAACGGGTCGTTAACTTGCCTACATCTGCCTTTCTCTCGTTTACAAGAACGAAGAAAAGAGCTGTTCCGACTGCTTAGGCAGAGACCGTGCACGCCGCGTCGTCGAGTGCCTTTGAAACGCCTCGCGGCTCGACCGGTTTTTCGCCAGAAAACTGTCGTCCTCTTCTACCTCTCCTCTCCGCTTCTGCGGGTCGAAACGATAGCAGCGTGCACCGAATCAACAGTGCCTCGCCGTTCTTTTCTCTCGATTCCCGACATCTCATCGCGTCGCTCTTTTCGTACGTCGGGAAAGTTTGCCTCGCGTTTCTCTTCCCCCGGCACATTCTTGCTCTTACGTTCTCCATCTGGTGTTTGCGCGTGAGATTTTTGGATTCGGGGCTTTCAGGGACTTTCACCCTCGGCGGGCAAGGTCCTCCCGATGTTTACACGAGCGGCGAAGGGTGCACACGCGGCGCGCACCACCCAACCACAAATAGATCCACGCACTACTCCGGATATGCCGTGTATTTTTAAACCTACTCCAGCCGTGCCCTGTGCCCCACCTTTGCCAAACGTTCGCTCTCCATCCGCGGCAGCACAGGGTGAATTTTCCTGTTTACCCTTTACGTCGACCGCGACGATTTTCATCGGGTACAAGTTCTCTTCCCGTACGTACGTACGTACATACGTAAGTACGCACGTGCGCCGCGCCGGATTCGTTCACGCATGCGGGACACGCGCCTGAATACGGGCCGGCCACGTCGCCTCATTCTCTCTCGGGCACGCTCGTAATTCTCGATTTCGAGAACAGTGGCCCGAGCAGATGTCCTTTTTTTTTTCTTCTTTCTTCGAGGATGAATTATTTGCCTAACATCCCCGCGTCACGAATATCAGGCGTGTTGGCCCTGCGAAAATAATGGACTATTGATTGGGTGTACGCTATTTGTACGGCGTGGACCCGTTACTCCGTGGGAATCGAGCCTGTATCGCGCTCTCGCACGCACGCACTCTTGTCCAAAGCGGAAAAATAGAATTTTCCTTATTTTCTTTATATATATTTATATATGAAAAAATATATTAAAAGATATTAAATATATTAAAAACTTTCCTTACATCTTTATATATATTTATAATATTTATATTATATATAATATCTTTATATATATTTATATATCTGTGCACACTGTGGATAAAATGTTACAGGCATATTCGATATACAAGATAGTTTGGGGGGTATTTTCAAATTCTTTTTCGAATGGTGTACGAAGTTTTCGATATTCGGAAGAGCGCCGTCAAACTCAGTAACTTGTGTGTAAAGCAATTTTTCCTTATTCTGCGTAGTTAAAGAGTTACAGCAGAGCTTTTGTAGATGTCGAAAGATAAAGAAATTTATTGAATTTATTGAATCTTTTGTCTTACTACCATTAATTCTAGTAATATCCATTTGTTACATTTACCGTTACAAACTTTCTTTTGGAGTCATGTTTTTAGTAACATCGCAACACACACCTGTTAGGCGTTAAGTATGTCGTCGCATTTCTCAGATGAACGAACATTGCTTTTCTTTTGACAAGTACGAATTTCCAAACGTTCGTGTTTAAAGGAAAGAAATTTGAAAAATGTTTAGTATCGGGTGTCTATGCGGACAGTTTCTACAAAACTGTCTTCGCTTCGAGTTTACATCCCGAAATATCTTCCTTCATATTTACCGTCTTCCATTTCGTAGAAGACAGTTTGTGACACAATTTGTCTGCTCCACCCTGTATATACGTATTTCTTTCCCTTTGTCCAACTAATGTACGTTTTTCCATTGCCGTTAATGACTCAACGGATGTGACACCATGTGTTGATCGAGTGCTGCCAGCGTTCGCTGCGTTTTGTAAAGCTTTCCCGGCGAGAGCTTCTTTCGACGGAGCGGCCTTGATTTTATAATACAGTAACGGGTGCGTTAATCGACACGCTCGCGTTTGCAATTCGTGTTCTACGTTCTAACGCGGATATCTTAACGATCCGTGAAACGTGAAAGTGTGTTTTGTCAGCGATTAGCCGGACGCTCGTGATTAACAGTTCTCTGAGTCACGGTGTAAATGTTATCGTTATCGTTTCTCGAGAATTCGGTGATTTCCAGCGTTTCGTCGAATCCTGCACGGCGTCGGGCGTGCAATTGTTTTGTAACACCGGTCGGAAGTCGGCTTTACAGGGACTATAGTATCGTTAGAATGGCATAAACGTCGTAGGCATTTTCTCATTAGCATCGTTCCGAGTGTTACATGTGTATGTATATGTATATGTTGGAATTTCGTTTCTCATACGCAGAAGCTTGGCGTGACATCGTCGTTCAGGCCTTAATAGTCTTCGGCGGCAGTGACCTCTGAATGCGCTTATTAATCTATTGAGCGTAATCGGCAGAAAGAAATCTCGGTGCGTGGTTTTATTTGTATTGTGTTGCTCTCGCAGTGAATAGGTAATTAGTGGAACGATCAGAACCGAAATTGTTGTCGCTACCCCTCTTTTTCTCCTTTCCTCTCAAGTAACTCGAGTCTCATTGATAGAAACGCGTGAACGCGCCAGTTTACGTAGAATTTGTTTGTGCAACTGTAAATGAAGTGTCGCAAAATGAGAGCTTGTCACGAAAGTGCCGAATTCGGAGCAGTGACACGATTTCCTCGGCCGGTTTGCTTCGTTTTCAAAGAATCGATGGCGCTTCTTTGTGTTCGCCACCGGCGCAGCTACGCAATAAGATAGAACCGGCAAGAAAAGACAAATACGTGCGATTATTTCTTGGCCGTCATCGGTGAACGGTGAACGGATGTTGAATATTATCTGGTGATGCGGTTTGCGACAGGCGATATACGTACTAAATATAGGAACGTCGGCGAGAGATAAATCGGTAGTAGGTACAAGAGTGAGTTATGAGAAGAAAGGCTGTTTCTCCTTGCCGAGATCATTCCACGCTTCCCATCGAGCGCGTACGATCGTTCGACACGTGTTCTTGACCTCTTAACTCTAGCTTTCGCCTCCGATGTACTTGGCCCGTGTACTAAATCTATTTTTTACCAACATATACCATAGAGGTCTAGCCCTCTGCGCACTCAGTGGAGATGAAACAACATAAATATTTGTCGAACCTCTTCCTGCTGTCTAATATACGGCCGGGGCTAATTATGCCTGTTTCTTTCTCGCCTGTTGATATTTCGTAACACACGAATTCTCAGAGACGCCGAGAGAAGTGAATTCGTGGGGGCACAAATTCTTTCTCGCGCGTGCTTGGCAACGTTTGTCGTAAATCCGATGGATCTATCGCGAAACGCGAAATGAAGTGGAACTTTTAATAGCGTTTTCTCCGATCCAGTGAACCGTGATTCCTTTGTACTGCGCCCCGTACTCCAATTTGTTCGGAAAATTCGGCATCGACGGGGGTGTTCCGAATAGTTCGCCAGGGGTGAGCCATTGTTAGCCATTATTACGTTACGTTGAGGGTAATAGCGACGAAAGAATCTTCCCGCATCCACGTGGGATCAAAGTAATTCTCACGTAGGCCGACGGGGTAGGCGATCTTTTTCTTATCAGGAATTCCTTTCTAATCCTAATAAATGGTTTCGACGTCGTACAGCCACCCGATGTACACGAGAGACGACGAGCTTCGAAACGCATTAGCGCAAGCGCGTGGCGGAGTCGTAGAACGCGACTGGAAAGTGCAATGCACCGGGAATAGTTCTACCAAGGGACAGACAAACGCTATTATTCAGTGGCAACGATACGCGACACGTTCGCGCCGCACGTTTGCCTTCGTTTTGGGAAAGCTTGAAACGCCCGTTGTATCGTTAGCGACGCGCGATCGGATAAACACACTCCCTCGAACGGAACGGAACAGAATCTGCAACGATCTATCGTTTTATCCGTCCGAATTTAAAACCGCCGAGCTGTGATTACCGCGAAACGAAGCGTTTGTCGATAGCCGGGTAGGGAGGGAGGGAGGAAGGGGGAAGAGTGTTGCCGTTAGAAAGCGGAAAGCTGATTCGATCTACCTACTTTCCGCTGATTGAAAATCGCAGGCAACGAGTTGACGGGAACTCGATGTTCGAAAAATATCGGGAAACGTCGCGTTTTATTACGTTTCCGCGACGCTGAGAAATCGCTCGCGAAACGAATGCTCGTTAAAAAAAAAAATGCTGTTTCTACAAGAGGCCGTGTGCCTGTGTCTATCCGTTTGTCGAGATCTCGGTCATTTTTCATCTCGATCAGTCCAGGATACAAAGGCTTGAACCGGTGGTTGGTGTTGTCGGCTGGTTGCGGCCGCGTAGACGCGTTACGCATCGTAGCTGCTAGGCAGGGCATCGGTGCGTGGCCACGCCACGTGCTCTTTAAACGCGTCTTACACACGAATGCGCTTGGTCTCGTGTTCGACTTCGCCTCGCCGTGCCAGTTTTTCGCACTCGTTGCTCGAACACAACGGATCGTTTCCTCTATTCCCCGTGAGAGAGGAGAGAAGCTCTTCGTCTCTCGACCGCGGGACCGTTAACCAACCCTGTCCCCTCTCTTTTTAACGGCTCGCAGCGCCTATTTTCTAACGCGGTAATTACAGAGATCTGCTCTTTCAAAGAGTCCCTTTCTTCTCGCGCTTTTCCACGCTATTGTTGTTAGACCGAACGACGATTTTGCTTAGAACTCGATCGATACGAATCAGAAGTCGGGCGGACGGAGAGGCTCGTGTTTCGTTGAATTCTTCTTCTCCGGGTGGTGACGTTTAACTCGCGAGGGATTCCTTTCTCGCGAAGCGTGTCGCCTTCTTCTCTTTCCTCTTCCCCTTTGTCTTTCGCGAGCTCATATATTATTCATTCATCACTGAGGTATGCCCGGTAATTTCTTACGCGAACCGTATAAAGAAACCTTTGCTATCTCTGCGGCGCGAAACGAGAGAGAGATCTGCATACGGATGTGACGTAGTAAATCGATAGGGAAACTGCCGAATCACGTTTGCTTATCTCTCTCGAAAGTGGCCAAGCTTCGTCAAGCTTTGTAATTGAGAAATAATTCTGGAATAAAGAGAGAGAGAAAGAGGGAAAGGAGACTTTTCCTATCGTTAACTTCTTGCGCTGGAATGACATTCCACGCATGTCGAGAATTTTTTGTCCCAAAATTGCAATGTTTCCTCAGTTTTAAGTATATTTAAGTATAACCCAGGCAAAACAAATAGTAAATTTATTACTTCTCGATAATATCTGTCCAGCGAGATATCATACCGACGAGTTCAAGAAGAAAGCGACGAATTGTTGTTATATACGGTTCGGTCACTCGTTATGGTCCGCAATCAGTTGCCAGCGCAAGAAGTGGTTAACGTTATTTTCGGTACATACCAGTTAGTATTCAGCTATAAAGAACCGCAAAGTAGTAAACTTGTTTGCCGATCGATAGCCAAAAAGCTCGATCAGTGGATCCCCATTATCCTTCACGCACGATTTCGTCGTTCATTCTCGCCGTTTGATTGCAGGTCAGTTTCATTGGACGCGCGACACCTGATCGATCACAGCATCCGAAAAGCGCAGACGAGAGACAGGTGAGCCAGAAGGAGATAAAGAGACAAAAAGATGGGAGCGAGACAGAGCAGAAGGTCCGTGGACATAACGACGACTCCGAAGAAGGAAGGGTTGCCCGCCGAAGGAGGTGTCGGTGATGCAGCTGCACCTGGCGATGGCAAGCTGGAAAGGATCGAGGAGGCCGACACGAAGCCCACTACTAATGGAATAGCGCCGCACACGGACGTGACCGAGGATAAAGACAAGGATAAGGACGACGCGACGGAAAAGGACAAGGATAAAGAGAAGGTAAGATGCATCGGGAACCACTCGTTGCTTTGCTTTTTAATCAGATTTTAATATTCATTGGATTTGAAGTCGAACAACTGTAACTTGCATTCGTATTGGCGCCTGGAGCCTCTATTTTCAAAATACGCTGTTCATTTAATTCTAAGATATTTTTACGTCGCGACACTTTTTTTTTCCGCTCCAAAAATACTATAAATTGTCACAGTATGTAAAGACATTTAACAATTTTTTTTTTTTTTTTTTTTTTGGTCTGAATCGATTAATTTGAAAATCGACGCTCCAAACTTTAGAACGAATTCAAGTTTACGGTTTTACGAAACTGTAACAGTTTAAATGTTCAGTGTCCGAATATTTGAATGTTTGAGTATCAACGCGAATAACTGTACTTGGAAGAATAAAACTTCTTCGTATTTAATCTCGATGACACAACGACACTACTCCGTACAGCCTTTTTCTATAATATCTTCCCTCGAAGTCGTTGAAATTTATCGTTCGTAAGAATGTGCCAATGAATCAGCAATGAATCGCCCGCTACATCATCGCGAGTGTATTTTGCTCGATTTTTTTTTTTTTCTAGAAAACGATCGACGGTTATTGAATTCAATTGATTCATCGACGGTGCACAGTGTTCGATACATATAAGAAAATAAAGCGGGAAAGTGATAACTTCTCTCGGAACGAAAATTTTTGTAATGAAATTTGTTATTTGGCCTTACATTAATAGGTAATTCTTTTATAATTTGAATATAACGATTTGGATTATCGATGTGTTTGGACATAACGATTTCGACTATTCTCTCATTTTGGGCAGATTTGACACAAATTTGACTTTAATGTAAGATTCAATCTATCCAGAATCAATATAGAAACAAAGTCATGATGATATTTTTTGATATTTTTAAAACTCATTTCGAAATTGACAAAATTATTCATACAAATGATTCAAAAAATTCGTCGTTATTATATTTAGAACTTTTCAGTAATTTCAAAAGTACATTACTAAACTCGTCTTATAAGGATAAAACTAAGGAAACAAATATTACTGCTGTGACAGCTAAAAAAGAAAAAGGAAAATGCATCAACTTTTACATTCAATTTCATGCTTCGATTTTGAACAACAAATCGATGTATTTTATAAAAGTCGTAACATCTTACGAACGTGTTGTGTTACTAATATTTCGTGACATAAGACTTTTCAGGTCTTAAACTTCCAATGTTTCGTTTTCTTGTATTGAATCGAACACTGTGCGACGAACGTGACTTCCTATTCGACGAGCGGTCTACGTACGTTTGTTGCCGCTGAAAAACCGTGGCCGGCGACTCGCGTCTAGGGTTCTACGTAATAATAATATTGCACAAGCAGCGCGTGTACTACACGCGCCGTTATATACGCGGCGTATCGCGTGCGTATATATGCAGTTCGTTGCGTTCTCGGATTATTATTATACCGAGATCGGGCTGCGTGATACGCCGCGCTTTCGTTTCGTTCGAGACTCCTCATTGCGGATAAAAATCCCGCTGCGAAACGAACCGGAAGGACTCGGGAGGGTAAAAAAAACTCGAAAATATCAGACAGAAGGAACATGAGATCGGTACACATGTTTTTCGTGTTTTTCATCCGGTCGAGGCCGATGAATCGGTGCCATTTTTCGCGAACGTGTCGATCCATCTCGGTATCAGCGAAAGAATCTGAAAAACCACGAATCGGACGCTGTCAACGGCAGACGGCCACGCGGCGCCGACGTGCCTATCGAAAGTTCGAACTGTCACTCTCGTCGGATCGCATAAGCGTGCCAGTGTATATATCGTGAAATGCTCGCAGCTAGACGAAACCTGATATTTCCTCGATTGAGCAACCCCGGCAGCTGTCATGCACTAGATACGGTAACGCGCGTGAAAGGGTGGAGAGGGTGGGATGAAAAGTGAGAGAGAGAGAGAGAGAGAGAGAGAGAGAGAGAGAGATCGCTATTCTGCCTCTTGCTTTCATTTCCGTTAAACAGCAGGTCCTTTCCTACTTCCTTCATCGTTCCGATCGATAACACGAGAGATTTAAAATGGTTTATCGGATCCTCCGATTTTTCCACGTTTCTCTCCACGTCGCGGTTCCATTATCCTCGCTCTCTCGCCATAGTTGTCCGCGCGAATCGATCGCCGTTGCATTTCTAGACCGTGGTGTATAAAGCTCGAGCCCGAGAAAGGCGTGCACTTAATTTCTTGGAAAAGTGTATTTTTACATGCACAGTACGCCCATTGTGCCACTTAACGAAAGCAGGATAGCGATCTTTCCAGAGATGTTTGTGTGTGTGTTAACGGTTCGCCTAGATCCACGCTAGTAGAACGCGAGTAAATCGAAACGTCGATTTTATTCGATGCGAGAACGAAAGTGTTCTCTCCCGCGGCCGGTGGGAACTTACTTAACGGCGAGATCTGGCTGCGAAATTTTTTTCAATATCGCTCGAGTAGATAGACGTAACGCTATATATATATATATACACACATACACACATACATACATATATCGGTATCGATTTCTCGATCTCGCTTTCACGGCACGAAGCCAAGGAAACCGCGTTAATTCGCCATAAACGGTGTTATCAGGGCCGCAACAGAATCACGATCGAGTGTGTGTGTGTATCGCGATCGCTGTGCCCGGGCGGATGTACTCGAGATAGCAAGCGCGATGCTCGACACAACGCTCGGCTTACCGAGATTACATAGTTGCTCTAGATAGATTCCGCGGAAAGAAGTAGGAGTTCCGAGGAGTTGGTTGAATTTTCGCGTGGAAAAAGAATATCGAAATACCGTTTCAACGGAGGTCGAGTGGTCGACTCGTTACCACCGAAGACGCACACACAGGTGCACGCGTGTACGTACCGGTAACGCGTTCTCGCGACTAACTGTAACCGCGTCTCTCCGCGTAAACGTTCTTACCGGTGCATACCTAACTGTCCTAGACGAATAAATCTTTCGTTCCTGTGTCTTTGGTGTCTGCCCGACTTTTCGTCGGCTCGTCACAACCTGCCTGCACGCAGACGTTTCGTTAGGCCTGACACCTGGCCAATTAACACTCACCACGGGCGAGTGTCCACATATATACTTGACTTTGGTTGGTTGACAAAAATATTGATATAAATAAATCAATGAAAATTCGTGTCAGGATATTCTACACACGAGTCATTATGATTTGACCGATAATCGAAATAAATAAATTTACACAATTCTGTCTCTGTCCAAACAGAAGTTAATATTAATTTAACCTCTGGCTACTAAACCATAGTGACTTTTTCGCACGTGTAGTTTTGTTTTGAACTATAGTGGCTCACTTGTTTCTCATTGTCAGTTGAACAACAGAGGTATATATACACTGTCGTGTTGTTATGATTTTCCAAATTCTTTATGAAATAAATTTTAATTCATTCGTTTGTTTTCAATCTGAAAATTTCAGTGTATTCGTGATTACATGGAATATATTCTAATGTAATTGCATGTAAAGCAATGTCATATATACTTGACTTTGCACAGGTCTTGCTGTACAAAAGTATAGCTAAGAGGTTTAGCCGATTGTATGAAACGATTATTGATCGTTAAAAGTATAGATCGTTAAAATAATGAAATTATTGTTAATAACATTTCTTGTAATGATAGTCCGAATGGTTCTTACGTAATTGATGTTTCCTGCGCGCAACTATCATTTCGAACATCCCACCGGCAAAGTGTTGAAAGACACAACGAGCGCGCACACTCGGGCAACATCTCTCTACGATCTTGCAAAATCTCTCTCTCGAGGCAGGTGTGTTGTGCACGGCGAAACGATGTTCGAAAGTCCGCTCGCTCCCGGTATCGAACACCTGTCCTTGATACTCGTTGCTTCGGCGACGTCGACTATAGCCAGCCTGCTCGCGTCTTTTATTTTTCACCAACAGGAACGCGCCAGCCCAGCATTTCGCGAATAATTTAAGATATATCTGCAGGTTGACTACGCTACGAGTGGAGTGTCAGCCCGATGGAAAGGCCAGACCTTACTTTCCTAACCTTGACCATGCAATTTGACATGTGCGCGACACGCACATGCTCAGGCAGCAACTGATCCTTCTCTCTTTTCTCTTTCCTTCTCTCTTTCGCGGGACTTTAATCAAAACACAATTCCAGCCTTGCACGAACATCGTGATTCCATACGCGTTTTTTTCCCGATAAGGGAACTTCTTTTTTTTTATCGTTGAAACAGTTCTCGCGATCACGCTGCCTGCCGAGTGACCTGCATTTCACGCAGTAGCTTGATTTCGTTGCACGTTGGCATAGGCTAATCTTCGTGAATGTTAAATTTATGCCGACGAATGTAAAAAAAGCAATTGGAAATTTTGATTTATTAACGATCCTGAAATGAAAAAGGAAAGCCAACGATTGGAAATACTGTTCTTACAGATGATACGCAATGAATCATAAACATATGTATAGAATCGTCGCCGGCGATCGTGAAGATCGGCGATGTCTCTAACGTGGCTTATGTATGTAGCGTAAATCATCTCGAGGAAAGTGCCTTTCGCGTGAATCATCGCGAGCGTCGCCACGCTCCTCCCTCTCCTCAGGAGTAGCAACTCGTTTTATTAATTAATATGAGACGCGACTCATCTGTTTGCCGCCGCTAATTAAAACTGCGCGCCACTTGAATTCCATCGGATGTTTTGTAGACGAGCGAGACAAAGAATGCCACTGGAAGATTTCGCGTCGAGAAAATCAATTTGTCCTGGGAGGTCGCGCACGATTTTTCACGCATATCTCGCGAGTTGCGACAGTCTGCGACCGCTTCGTGATCCTTGCCAATTCAGGATGAAACCCAAACGAAAGGAGAATTTTATCGCGCGCTTTCGAACATGTTTGAGTTATATACACAAGTGTTTCCAAAATCGTGGTACAATCGGTCAAGGTATGATTCTACATTTAAAAGTAAGTGGAGAAGAAGGAGTAAAATTTTTCCGTATAACGCTTCGTTTCCGGGAAAATCGAGTTTGAAGATTTGCCAAGGCAATCTCTAATGAAACATATTCAGTCTGTCTTCTTACAAATGAAGCTGTAAATGAAAAAATTTTACTCTACATTTTTGAACGTAGGATAATGTTAATTATTCTTCTCTGTCGTGGAATTGATTAAATTCAAATTTAGTAAATTTTCAAACTCGATTTTCTCGAAGCTTGAAGTCTTATTTTTTTCACGTCGAATCACCTTCTGACTGGTTGTACGGATTTCCGAAACATCCTGGTATTATTGCCAAGGAAACGACGCCCCAGGTCCGTCTAAGTGCCTCGAGAGAGAATCGAGCCGATCACGGCAACCTTCACGCACGCGATTATCTGCACGAAATTTGGTAGATGCCTGTGTCCTTGTACCGACACGTTTCGCTCTCGCCTTTATCCGACACGCGTGTGAATCGCCGCGAATTCCTTTCGCAGAGAAAATCGCACCGGCGTAGCCGTCGATGATTTCGCGGCGACCGATGATCGGTCTCGAGACTCGCTCGCCCAGAAAACTCTCGCGATCTCGCGCGAGATTTTTAGTACACGTTTCACCGGGGCTGATTCAGCCGCGTTGGAATTCGTCGTACGAAGCTGCACCTGGCACGTCGGGCCTCGTCCTTCGCGGTGTCCTCGAGCCGACGATTTCTTCGTATGCCGATACCGTTCGATCGACAAACACGCGGAATTTTGCATCGAGAAACGCGCGCCAAGCACCACCATCCCTTTGAATATCAACTCGCGGACAAATGATTCGCGATCGGGATAAATTCTTTTATTTATAACGCGGCGCCGTGCGTCCTTTCCATGAATATTTAATCCGCGGTTGCGCGCTAGAAAACGATACAAAAGCGCCCAGTGGCGTCGTACGTGCGTCTAATTCCATTGTGTGAACGAGCGCGAGTCATTGCATTTCTCTCTCTCTCTCCCTCCTTTCTGATCGCGGGTTAGGTTCGAGGATGTTAGATAAGTGAAATCAAAATTGACGGCAAAAGGAACGATCGTTAAATTTTTTGTTATTTATCTCGGCGTGTACCAGCCTTAACACATTGCAAACCGCACATTTTTGGAGCAACAAGGAAACTTTGTACAATGCATACATGCACTCCTTTAATTCGCACTGAAATATTAAAATATTCTCAAGTATTGCTATATATTTTTGATGGTAATACTCGAGAATCTATTTATTATGTATTTCAGACTTTCACTATTATTTATTTTTTATATTTTTGTTAACACATTGAGGACGATATGCTGTAATAAACATATATAGTCTGTATTTTCTCGTATTTTTTTGAATTATTTAATACATGATTGAAAGAATGTATAGTATTTAACAAGTGTATTATTTTATTAATAACCTCTTAGCTGTGGTGCCGCTTTTAAAAAGCGTGTATCTGTGTTGTGTCGCTGGAACGACGCGATGACGATTATACTCGTCAAACACAGAGTGTGTCAGTTGCTGTAAAATTGAATTAGGTTATAACGAAGTAACACTTTTTTTTTTCTTTTTTGAAAAATCAATAGTTTTATTGTTTAATTTAATTAATATCGAGTTAAATTTTGCAGCGATGTGTGAAACGATGTATAAAGTCTAGCCTCGAAATAAAATTCGAAAATGTCTAAACTTCAGTCCAGTAACAAATTGGAATTACTTTTCCCGCATGACGAGTACACTCGTCGCTCGCAGCTTATTAACGAAAGATCTCGGTGGAAAGTGTCTTTGCAGACGAGGAGGAATCGTTGACGCGTGAAAAATGCCTCCGGACTTGTATAAAATGCCATTGCACGAGGTATGTACGCGTTTCTGCCACGTAGTCAGCCAGCCTGCCGGCTGTCCTCTTTCCTTTCTCCTCGGTATTATCAGTCACGATACCGCGATATCCAAGACGAGCGTGCGCTCGTGAGACTGGCAAGAACAAAAATAACTGGATATTTACATAATATAATGCGCGTATCGCGCGATGGGGAGAGATTCCGCTGGGCTGAGCGGAAGTGACGTGGTCGTTGCCGACGACGCACCCAGACGTGTTTCCTTTCGTTTTTTCCATCGAACTCGTCCGTGATCTCGCGAGGAAACTGTATTCCGAGCCAACTGTAAGCCGGGCCTCGAATGGCTGGATCGCCGGCTCGATCAACGATGTGTATAACGCGGTCGATAAAGTCAGCTCGTTCGTGGCGCATGGAAACAGCAAACGACCAAGTGGAATTGTTCCGGAGGATTTGTATCGATAATAAAACGGGCTGATGTTTACGCCGTGGTCGGTGGCGGTAAAAGACTCCGTTGGCCGGCCTTCGACCAGCGTTGAAGCAAACAATACTTCTTTCGTCGTATTCCATTAAGCCCGAGAATCACGCTCGGGGAAATAACGACTCGTGAAATAGAATAATTCATTACAGCAGTACGGAGAATAACGCGCGCTCCAATTGTTATTTACGAGTAGCGAGAATCGCTGTGACCGATTAAGACGAGGTTTATTAGCCTCTTGTTTGTTTTACATCTGGCCCGTTATTGCATAATAGGCCTCTTATTCTGTTGTTAATTTCAACTCGCGATAATTTTAGCTCGGCGAAAGCCTGATCCCCGTAATCCCAGCGACAAGTTCGCAGGACTCTCAGCCGAGAGTCGGAGAGAACCACTGATCGTTCTCTGTAATCTGAGATTTTCGCGGTTTCATCATGTATACGTCGGGTCCCGACAGCCGCAGCTGTCCCATTCTGATAAGTCTCGCAACTGTTACTGCGAGAGAGCCGTTCGTTTCGCGCTTTTTTCTTCTTTTTTTTGTTTTTGTTCTTTTTTTTCTCTCCCTCTTCTCTCCCGCTCCCATCCCGATCGTGGTTCACCACTACCGATTTTCTTGTCGTTCTTCTCGCACGCGCTGGCGGAAATCGGGGCCTCTCTGTTCGGTGGCTTCGACTCGCGAGAAAATTCGTCCCGTGCGATGGTGATGCAATCGCCGGGCGGTTGCGGTTCTCGCGAGCGTGTGGCCAATGACGAAATTCCACGGGCGAGAAACGTCGCCGCTCCGCTAATTTTCACGAATCTGCCGCGAACACACCTCGTGTTTTTTACACGTAACCGGCAATTTTTCGCGTTTATCTCCGCGTCTGCTTTTTTTTTTTTTTTTTTTTAAATACTGCGTACCGCACTCAGCCTAACTCCCCAGGGCCAGCACATTTTTGGAGCAACAGGGAAACTTTGTACAATGCATATACGCACTTCTTTAATTCACATTGATAAAATATTCTTAAATATTACTATGTATTTTTTATAGTAATATTTAAGAATTTATTATGTGTTTTGAATCTATTATAATTTATTATGTATTTTAGATTTTAACTGTTATTTATTTTATATTAATATCAACACATTGAGGATGGTGTGCTCTGATAAACACATAGCTTTTATTTTCTTGTATTTTTTGAATTATTTAATATACGATTGAAAGGGTTCAAGAGAATGTATAGCATTTCACAAGTGTATTATTTTATTAATAATTAAAATCATTAATTCTTCATTTTAAAGATATTTTGTTAAATAGAATGAAAGTACATCTAGTAACATTTCTTAGTGTGATATATTAGGAAACAGTTTCCCTACTTCTTGAAAAATTATATAACATTATAATATTATAATATAAATTATTATATATAATATACATTATATATAATATTATATAATAAAAATTATATACAAGTCCGCAACGTTGAAACACGAGAATTTTCGTCACCCGTCCGCAACAGTTGAAAACTGAAAGACGCGAATTCGCAATGTGTTAATTTATGCGAAGACTCTCACGAGGTCGACGAAGGAACCTCGATTTATGAATAATAAAACGAATTCGCGCGGCTTTTATCCTGTCACCTAAAAAAAAAAAAAAAAGAATGGCGGTATCCTCTTCTGAATTTACAACGCGTGAACCGAGTATATTCACATATCGACACCCGATGGCGAGTGGAACCGCCCATCGACTCTGTGAATCTTCTACAAGATTCTGCAACGCTGTTGCACCTGCTGCCAGGTACACTCCGGGCCGTGGCGATGCACGGACAGATTTCGCTGGTTTCGAGCACGAATTTGGCGATCGGCCAGATCGGTGACAAGCTGCTTGCGTTCACTTTCGATTCTCTGCAGACTAGAGTCCTTCGAAACACGCTTATTAATCCCTTCTCCCCGAAGAACGCGCGCATGCTCAGAAAGTGTAAGCTCGTGTACGAAGAACGTACATACGCTTGCTCGAATGATGTTTAAAACCTCGAATTGACGGAGCAAAATTTTACAAGCTCTAGTTACGGTAAAGGTAAAATTCATTACAAAATTTAGGCACACAAAATTATTACAAGTATCATCGTTATCGTTCATAGAAATCACGTTTTATTACGTTTTATTAACCATGAAAAGATTTGAAAAAAACATTTAACGATGTTTCGTAATGGCCGAGAATGTCCGTCGATTTTCAACGTTACTCTTCTTTTCTTTTTTCGTTGTTTTCCAGCAGGAAGAGGTAGTAAAGGCCGAGGAAGCGAAGCAAGAATCGGCTGGAGAATCTCCCGCGGAAACGGCGGCGGAGGTCACAACACCGACAGAAGGCACTCCAGCTAGTCCCAACACTGCCACTTCTCCAGAGAACAAGGAAACCAAAAAGAAAGAGAAGGTGAGGTCGATCGTCTTGGAGTACACAGGCAGTTAGAAAAAAGTGTTCACAACTTTTGCAGTAGATAGTATTGCGAAGTACGTGGCAGAAGAGTTCTGGTAGGTCAGAAAATTGACAAGTACCATCTATTGTAGAAGTCTCGAATACTTTTCTTTTCTATCAGCCTGTATAGTAACCGTGATGGACGTATGGACGAAACTCTACTGATTACGTAGGTAAGCAAGGATTAGCTTGTTATTCGAGTGATTGTTCGAAACGTTTCAAGAGAGCCAGACGGATTGATTCGTCGACGAACACGTGCGCGGTTTGTATGTATGTATCTCCCGAACGGATTCTCTCTCTGTGCGTGTGCATGCGTGCGTATGCGCGTGTGCACACAGCTTAGACGAATAAGACACACAGCTGCGCGTAATGAGTTCTTCGATCATTATCGATACCGTTTCCTCGTTCATAGATGAAGAAAAAGTGGTCCTTCAGGTCGATCAGCTTCAGCAAGAAGGACAAGAACAAGCCTGCCCGCGAAGAAGCACCCAAGAATGGAGACGTCACCAAGGAGGAACCTCTCGCCGAGGTGAGTGGAGAATAATCTTGCCTTATCCGATATTTCTGTACTCTCTTCTTGCGTCCCTGTACAATCAGAGCGCGTTGAGAATCGCAACGACTACCGATCCCGTTAATTATATTATCTCGTCTTCTCCGCGAGGGAAGAACACGTTCGGAAAGCGTTATCCAAACTGGGACTTGCCTTCTCCGATCGACAGCTGTCTGTCTCGATAGCGAGGTTACTATAAAAAAAAAAAAAAAAAAAAAAGAGAGAGACTCGAACCACGATACATACTCGATTGTTGCCTCGAGCAGTATTTCGTTGATTCAGCGCACACGTTGCAGTAAAATTTAGCATGACTCTGACCGATCGATCGATTAGTCAGTAGATTTTAGGCGTAGTCGTAGAAATAATGGAAGTCGGTGGAACCAGTGGTGGAACTGGCGTAACACCAGCGGGACACTGCTCGCTCGAGCGTGATTTGTTGTGCTCTCACTTCGATTTCAAGCAATCGGCGTGCAGCGGTATAATCGGGAACGACCATGCGATAACCGTCACGGATCGAAAACTCCGCCGGTGTTTAATTGGCCTCGAGATGTCTAATAAATCTCTCGAGCCTTTCGTGGTTATCAGAGATTTATTTTGCAAAAAAAGAAAAGTGATAAACGGATAGTGGAACGATCGACGTTAATGGAATTAATTGTAATATGCCCAGCCGCGTATCGATTTTTCTACTTGAATATTAATTACGTCAGAATATTACATGGAATAAAATGGTCAAAATGACCAATTGGCAATTTTTATTAGATATTTTATAGATATAAAATTGCGCGTCCTTTGTTGCATAATAAAGATCTTCTTTTTCTTTTACTTTAATGTCTCTGAATGGAAATTTTATCATTTAGTCGTTGATAGTTATAGTGTTTAAAACTATGTCGTGTCGAGTGCATTTGTTGTCGAACAAATACCAATGGCAGATCAGCTGCACTACGATCATGTTAGATTTTCCTAATTTTCTAACTTTTTAATAGAACGATCGCCGAAGAATACAGGCAAAAGAAGAATCTTGGTTACACGTCAAAAACGTCAGACAAAAAAAAAATGTTCGAGTCGTCAGAAAAGTCTAGAGCAGAATCTCCAGTGTTTTATCGTCGATCGAGAGCATTCACTTGCTGCAGTTATCGATCTTCTTCGAACAATACGAATTAACGTGGCGTGTACATTTGACAGGCAGTACGATTCGCGTACGATTTCACGTTTGGATTCACGTTCGAGATTACATCCAGCACTCGGTATCGCGACTCGGTGCTTCGTTATAAATCCATTACAAAATACTTACAAGTAGCGAAGTTGAACCGTCTCGTTTCATCTCGGTCGTGGCTCCTCCGGTTGTCGAGCTAGTCGACGCGTAGGCGAGAACCGTAGCCTCTCGAGACCCCGTCGTAGGGCTAATCTCCTCGTTTCTTTGCCACCTTCTTCATCTTCTGGCCGCGCTGCTCCGTCTTTCGCAGACTACCTTTCTTTTTCTCTGCAACCTCGGCCTCACGATGGAAAGAGTGGGACGGGCGAGAACAGCCGTGACTCATCCTTCTCTCGTTCGTCGTTGACCGCGAGTTTCGTGATAGGCTGCCACGGGAAAACCGGCTTTAGAGTTACTGAATTATATCCCCCTTGCTTATCCGTTTCGCTCTACCTTGTCTGGCCTCTTCGCCGTGTCTACCCTCCTAACAGAACGTGTAATCGTCCCCCCTCGTCTCCGCTGTCCCGGTGACGAAGTAAGTCGTTCTCCTCTCCGCTGGTCCACGTCCTCAACGTTTTCAACGAGCGATCGGTCCCGGATCGAGAAACGACAACGACGTTTCCGATTGGAAACTTTGTGTTCCGATTAACGAGCACTGATACGGTGTGTACCAGATACCTGGTTGGATAACGTTGTAACGCGCGCTCGTCGATGCGCGTTGCGTTTTCTATTTATCAGGCCAGTTTGTAAGACGTCTATTCCACAGGCGGATGATCGATGCTCTTCGTATCAACCTCGTTAGACGTAGCAAGACACGTGTCTCGGTTCACTGAGAGAAGATACACGCGGCGAAGTGAAGCGATATCCTCCTTGAGGCGGTAGCAGCAATAACAGCAATAACAGCAATAACAGCAGCGTAGATATCGCGAGGGCCGCGTTCAACCGCGACTTTCACTCCCTTCGAACAGAGAGTCGGCATTCCGAGTCATTAAGGAACTACAAGTGGTGGTGTGGTGTGTAGCGAGACGTCATTGTACAGCGCGTTATGACACCACCACGAACAACGACTTATTGCTCTTTGCCTTGTTACTCCGTGCTTCATACGCAGCTTCTTCTTCTTCTTCTTCTTCGTGGCATTCACATCTCCTCGTTTCTTTGGATTCCGTTAAAACCGTTGTCGCTCTCCTGGTCTCTCCACGAGAAAGTATTTTATTCGTTGGAAGACCTCGGTCAGCCATAGTAATCGTTGACCTCTTCACCGGCGTGCGACCGAACGCACCGCGTGCATCGCCGCCGCATCGGATTTGCGTGTGTGGATCATTTTTACAGACGAGGACACGACTACGCGCGGTGTGGTCTGGCGTGGCACCACGGTACCACGCCACGGAATGGGAGTGGTTGAGCTTGTATTCTCCAAAGGACCTTCCTACGTGCTCCTCTTTAACCATTTAACCGATGGGGATAACGGTGGAAAATCCTCCTCCAACGCGCAAGACGAGATAACCTGAATTTCGAAGATGACGACGTCATTTGTTCTTTTTCTTCTTTGTTTCTTTTTTCTGTAAATATTTAGTTCAGTTTATCCCCAATTTTGGTTATTTCGCTACACTCTTTCTACTATTCGTTGTGTTCCGGATGGATCCACATGAGACCTAGCACATCTTTTTATTTACATTTTACTAGAATTACATTAAACTAGAAATTCACCTGTTTTTTTTTTCTTGGTACCATGCTGCCACGATATCTTTCGATATATATTCCGATAGTTCTTCCATTTTCATTTCTCGCAAATTGTATCTGTTTATATTTGCTATGGACAAGAGTTAAAATTGGTTTGTGTGCGGCAGAATGCGCTTTCTGGTAAGTTACACCGTCCCCCCAGTTAAAAGGTCAATTGTACTCGATCTTCGCTCACATCTTTCCTTTTTTATATTTTTTACGTTTGCGTGATTGAGAATCGGCGAGCCTAAGTTATCCGCGGCGAAGGAAACGGATAATTATAACGAGTAGAGCCTCGTTCCTGAAGATGCACGAGCATCGGCTCGATTTCCTACGGGAAATGAGACATATCTGTCAGAGAAATCGGTAATGGGGGCTGGACGGGACTGGTCGACGGTCGTCTGCGCTTCTGTCGTTCATTGTACTCGTTACTAACGCGGTTCAATGGCCCAAACTTCCCGGATACGCTTACCTCTACTCTGCGTTATTTGTCGCGAAAAGAGCTACGGTTTCGTTTGTGCGCTTTGTTCGCGCTGCAACGTGCTTACGTATCGGGGACTGCTCGGTAGAGACGACGTTGTCGACTTTATCCACGATAAACCACCTCGATCGAGGATAAGCGGTTGTTGTCGTATCGAACCATCAGACTTACGTCTTTGCTCCTTTCCGACTTCAAGCTCATCCCACTGACGAACAATGAGCCCACGGAGATATTGCTCGTGAATAATGTCGTTCTTTGTGTTAAGTTTATAAATTTAGTATCTTTTATATGAGCAGCGATCTTTAAATTTTAAATTTGAGGCACCAGCAGAAAAAAATGTAGTAAGTTATTTTTAAATTAACTAAATTAAAAATTATAGTAAATTGTTAAATTATTGCATAATGCTGCAATAGTTTGTGATATGTAGTTAAAAACATTTTAAACAGTATTAACTGAGAGTTAAAGGAATCTGTGAATTCTCTAAATGGTTTATACTTGAGGAATGCAAAAAATATGTAAAAATTTCTATGTTGAACACTGAAGAACGTCCGTGTCGTAAACTTAAAAAAAAAGATAAAAAAGCTTAGAAACAACAAAGAGTAAGTTGAGATTGCAGCAAGCAAGAAATTTACTCCTTCGTAAGAATTGAATTTTCTTGTAGCAAGAAAGTGCTGTAAGGATGCAAATTACTTTTCCTATTTTTCTTTTAATTTTAAGTAGCCTTCCTTTAACTTAACTTTCTTTAATTCCCTCCAACTTAACCAGCTACGGCAAAGAAAACTATATATATATATATATATATACACGTATGTACCTAGTACGAGTATGACCGCGACACTCAACGCAGTGGAGGGGATAGCGCTGGCGATCAGCAAAGTAGGGGGGGGCAGGGACCGCCAGTTTGCCACCTCTAGAAAGTGCAAAATGTAATGTACACTTGGAACAAAAGCAGAATTGAAACGAGCTCGATGCAACGACAACTCAAAGAAAGAAGAATCGAGAGTATACGACTGCGAAAACGTCCCATTACTTACGAGTAACCCTAATAAAACAACAATGAATGACACGCGTATTTCTTACGCTCTACCGTTCTTTTCTGTTCTATATCAAGACCAAATGTTAGCATGGTAAATTGCATCGCGAGGGATTCGTTTGTTCGGGCGAAGCTTGTTAAGCTACGGCTCGTGTACTCTTCCCTCGCTATCTCTGTCTCTATCTCTGGTCGCAGTGTCACACAAACGTGATAAAGGCGCGGTCGCTGCGTCAAAAATAACGTAAAAAAATGATTATTTATTATTCGCGCGGGGAATTGTAATTTGCGGGACGACATAAATTCGCGTAATCGGCTCACCTCGGTATATCGTAGCTATTCCGATCTCGCTACGGTTCGCGTTCGCTTCTTCGCAAGCGTTTTATGCGATCGTAAACAAGTTGGTAACGTCTTACGCGTAGGAGGGAACGGTAGATCAGAGGGTAGTAGCGTTTCTATTGCCGCACAGCCGTTTCTGCGTCTCTTTCCTTGCGCGTGTATGTTCGAAACAGTTTTCACTTCCGCGCCAGCTTCTTCGCGACTCGCGTGCTTCCGGATTCGAGGATCGAACGTTTCGATTCTCGTGGTTTATAGTCCTGGTAATTTATAATATATAATTATAAATATATTTATATAATTTATTTGTAGTGTATAAGCTTCAACTCTGCCACTTTCTATTCAAACTGTACGTTCCTTTCATACGACATTTGATTCAGCAAAATGCAGAGAATACAGGGAAAAGAAGAGATGTTCAAAATATTCCTCATTTTGTGCCAGGCGGTGGTAACTTGACCAGTATATTGATCATTATATACTACAACGCTTTCGTATCCAAAAATGTTCCAATTCCAAACACAAAGTGAATATCGAGAAAGAACTGGAAGAACCGGATGGAATGGAATTGTGACGTTTGCCGGTAAGAGATGTGAAACGATACACGCGAGTTGCAGCGCGACACGATGGATAGGAGACGATTCAGAGATACGCGATCGAGTAGAAAATCTCCTCAGTGTCTGAGGGAGAGAAGCAGCGAGGGAGGTGAGAAGTGGTTCTCGCGGATGATGCGAAGATCGTGGCTGGCGAGAGGGACAGCGAAGAGAGGAGAGCTAGGAGGATCTCGGAGGAGTTCGAGAGTCTTTCTGTCTGCCCGTCCGTGTCCCTTCCCTTCCCAACCTACGGTTTCGCACCTACGTGAATGTCACATTGTTTCCAAGCATCCACCCTCGTGCGAAGCGCAGCAAGAGAGAGGAGAGAGAGACTGCTACGGGAAGGGAAGGGAAGGGGTGTGGTCGCTCGCGCGACTCTGCGTTCTTTGTTCCCCTTTGCTCCGTTTCTATCTCTTTCGAATTTATTCGCCGACCAGCGAACGACGGAGAACGTTTCGTATACATCCCTGATGGCTGTGCGACTTTTGTTGCAAAGAGTTGCAAAGTCTGCAGGAAGAGGCAGAATGAGAAGGGGATGTGTGTGTGTGTGTGTGTGTGTGTGTGTGTGTGTGTGTGTGTGTGTGTGTGCAGTTGGCACGCGCGCAGTGATATTAATTAACACGACATGGTAGTAGCCGAGAGTAGGGTGGATAACTGGGTGGTCGACCGCCAGTGGGTGTGGGTGTAACAGCCCTGAAGACAGAGGAGGAGGAGGAGGAGGTTGGTCTCGTCGCGGCGTCGGTGGTTTTCGCGTCGCGTGACTCGTGATCCGTGGATCAAAAAAAAGAAAAACACCTGCGTGCAGAGGTTAAGGACAGGTTACGCGAAGAGAAAGACACAGGTATCGAGCCAAGGTGCGAGGAAAACAACTTTTACCGTTTTACCTTCTTTGCTCCAACGGTATTTCACGGTCACCTTCGGCAAAAACAGTCGACTTTCATTTTTCCAAGAAGCATCGATCTCCGTCGATGCGAAAATTATTAACACCACCGACGTGTTGATCGTCGAACGATGGACTCGAACAGACGCGCGAGTATCGCGAACAAGTATTATTTAGACCGGAATCGTTGGAGAAAAAGGGGGGGAACGAATTTGCTCGAGGTAAAGAGCTCGCGCTCGTAACAGTGTGCCGAGATGGTACAAATTTATGTGACAACTGACGAGATACAGCCGGAGTTCTCGCGGCCTTAAACCATGTCGCAGACGCGGTTGCAACGTGCACATGCAACGGTACATGCACGATGCAGTTGCGTCGATGTGCCGGGAATACGCAGGCGGGCGCAACAGTGGCTAAAAAGATCCGGGCGGACGGTTAAAAACCGGTTTCATTCGCCGCGGAAGGCGTCTCGGTAGTTTCTACGGGCTTCGATTTCATTCCTAATGGCCCCGATGAAATTCATCCTACGATCGTTCGGCGCTCGCGTATCTCTCTCCTCTGCGCCATTGCGTGCAACGTTCACCGCGAATTTTTCCATCGCGTTCGCGCTGGATGGACGTCGGTTATAAATTCCCTTCTATCTACCATTTGTCGAGAGCGGGCGTATCTCGTCGCATTGTCTTCGAGACGGAGACGCCACCGCGTCTTCCGTCTAAAACAGCCGCCAGTGGCAAGTTGTCTAATTTTGTCAATCAACGTCGAGAAAACAACAGCCGAGGCATTGATCGAGCGATCCGGCGCGAATTGGAGGAGCGAGAATATGTTGCGAGCCAGTTCGTATAACCGTTTTGAAGTTGATTGCGTCTACAAAAAGATTTGCAAGAAACTCGCAACATTACCAGAGAAGAAAAATAAATCTTCTGTGCAATGAATGTTCGGCAAATACTCGAATCGTTGGCTTAAAGCGATCTTAATCGCAGCTTGCGCGTAAAAAAATCGTCAATTAAAACCTTTGAGTTACAATATAGATTTCCACTTGAAACAAAAGGCAAATGAAATATGCGTTTGAATTTTCAAATTTCAATCCCTTATACTGTTGATTAACAAATAGAAATTACGTTCTCTCTTTAAACAAGTAACACGTGTGCAAAAATATCTCCTGAACGATTTTTCGATTTAAAGAGCAATGTATTAAAAAACATACTTCTATTATTACAATCTTCTACAATCTTCTATTATTAGAAAATAATTATTATTTCAAGTGTTGCTTCTTTCCAAACCATTCAGACTTTGTAGAAAACATTTTTTTTTGATATAATTTATCGCTCAGAAAGTATCTCAGCTTTTTGTGCGACTCACCCGGTATAATGCTATTTTCGATGCTTCGCATTAAACAGGTTAGACGTAACACGTTGTGATAAATCACGTTTACCAAAGACTGAGAAGAAAATCGTAAGGGGTTAATGAGATCTCTCACGTCTCTCAGGAGAGACAAAAAGACGAGGTAGTACAGTGTAGGGAAATTTCGTTGGAAAGCTCAATTCCCGACGAATGCGACAAATTCGTTCCTCTTGTTCGACGATGCGTCTCTCGAATGACGTGGGAATTCGGCAGGTGCCCTCCTTCCCTTTCCCCTATGAAAATCGAATATCTGTCTCCTTCGGTTGGCGCGCGTCCCTCGAAAAGCCACTTTCATTCGCCACGATGAAAACTCTGCCGGCTGTCGTTCTCTTTTTTCTTTTTCTTTTTTTTTTTTTCTTTTCCTTTGCCGCGTCGTGTCTGTCTTGTCCCGTCGTCTTCTTCGATCAACTCTCGGCCTCTTCCTGTTCCGTTCTTCGTTCCGCGCGTACGCGAAACTGAGAGAGACAGAGGACGAACGTTCCGTTCCTAGTGCCAATCGCATTTTGCCTCGCGACATGCGTCCATCCACTCGCGTTAGCTCGAGCACAATGCGACAGATGGAACGCGAATAAAAAGCACGAAACCTGCGAGAGAGACGAGAGAACTTCGGCGCGCAGAGAAGAGAAGAGAGAGGAGAGAAGCGTGTGCTAGCCGTGTTTCGCGAGCTTCCTTTCGAGGTTCGATGACCGTCGTACAAACACACTCGGCTCGGTCGATACCGCCGGCGGTATCGAGGATTTTTCCGTTCCCACCGATTGGAAATGCAACGAGAGCGAACGCACGTTCGACGACCACCACGGCCACCCGTCGATCGTTAGTCGATCGGCCGGTCTCGAACGTCTCGCCCGGGGAAATCGAGAAGGAAAGTCGCTCGTGTTCCAACGAGAACTTTTAATCTTCTTACGCGTGGATTACGCGGCCGAGCAAGAGGGAGGGAAGAGAGACTTTTCCCTCTATTCGGCGTGAACTCGCGAGAGAGAAGAGTAGCAACGAAACTCCACGCTCCGAGCGAATAAATCGGCGACGATCTCGCGCGTGCACGACGACGACGCCTTGTCATCCTTCGTTTAACGAGTCGGGAAAGATGGAAAGTTAACGAGGCGAATGGGTAACTCGTAACGATCCTCCTCCGACCGTAACCGACGGTCCGTACGTCTGCTGTCTTCGATTGAAATTCAGTTTCGAAAATCTGCAGCCAAAGAACCGGGAGATGGGGAATGGTTTTCGTCTCGTCAATTCAACGACTACAAAAGCAGTCTTCGAGCGGGTTCAAAGGGTTAATTTTCGTTCTCCCCCCCATCGTTTGAGCTCGGCTGGAATCCCTTCGGATTTTCTTACCTGAACTTTGGGAAAGGCTGACTCGTGTCGGCGCATTCGCTTAGTTAAACATCGCTCGGACGTGCGATCTCGTCTCGAGAGGAAGGAAACATCTTCTTCTTCTAGTTTCGAAAGCCTAATGCAGCGTCTTTTCGTCTATCTCCTCTGTATTTCTCATTGTTTCAATTCAGGGATTCATGCGTCTTTGAGACGTGGTGCGTCGAGACGTTAAATCTCAGCGGGATGTTTAACCTCGTGTATTTAGATTGTTCGTGTTCGGTGAGCCTGTCGTTCCTGCCTATTTCGCGTGACGTCTTATTCCGCCGGCAGGGGAAAGGGAAAACAATGCGCAATTACAAACTAATCAACCTCCGGGGCAGATCGCTGGCAAGCGGCCAGAACTGTTGAACGCTCTCTCGTCTTGAACGTGTGTCTAGCCTAGCAGCCATCGGGAGGATACTCCGATTGTCTCTTTAAACGGATTACTCGAAAAAGTCTGTTGCCCGTCGTCGGCGTCGTCGTCGTGTCGTCTTCTTCTTCGTTTTATCGGTATCGATTCTCGCGGACTTTCCCGATCGCGGAACAACGAATCTCTTGCACCGAAAATCGCTTCTCCACGCGCGACGAATTAAGTTGTAAATTATTGTTTTGCCTTATTTATATATAGTTTTATCTTATTTGTTTATTTATAAATAGACAATTTATGGATTTAAATTGTGTAATATTTGAAAAGTCGAACTCCTCCGTTCAAAATTTATTTCAATTCAACCCAATCGAAGTTGCAATCATTCTTCTCTGCAAGATCTATAAAAAAGAAAAAAAGAAAAAAAAATACCACGCTGTTATCCGTAGTAGTATTATTAAAGCTCAAACAACAGTTTCTTTGGCCGAAGTTTAATCCAAGTTTAATTAGAAATTAAAGTTTCGTGAAACTTAATAATCCTCCCAAACTAAATATTAATTTTAAAGATCTACAGTATCGAGTATAAATGTAAATTAATATGAAATTCTGTCTTATCGTTCCACAGACTTTAAATTTTAACAATATTGATTTTAAATTCGCAAATTACATTGTAATACGGAAATATAGGAAAACGAGAGTCGAAAGAACTGTAGAAAAAAAGAAAAACCGTAGAAAAGTAGGAGAAACCTAGGAGGATGAAAAAGGAATTCATCCTTGTTGTTTTCGATGAATCAGATTTTACGGCACGTTTCGAAGGTCGATGGTTTGCAGGTGGTACGGATATTGCGCCGCGTGCAATATATTCGAAGTCACTTAATCGATCGAGCGGAGGAAAGAGTGTTTAAGCCCGATATGGTGACGTTCTTTGTCTGTAATCTGGAGGCTAAGTCTGTCGCGCAAATATTGACACACGCAGTTTTCTTCTTGTGTTCGTGGAGCGATCGATAACGATTCGCCGAATGCTCTTCGTCGTGGAATAGTCTTCACGAGACAGAGTTACGGATGATTTCGTCGGTATTCTCATGTTTTATTGACCGATTGAGAACGACGCGTTATTGAATAAGCAATCGTTCCCCATTAATTTCCAGGGAATCGATGTCGGAAGAGAGGCGAACGATACGCCTGAAAATTTTCAGCTTTCTTACGATTAAGACTTGAACACTCCGCTCGTTTTGTTCGTCTACTGCGAAATGGAGCACTTTCTTGCCGAAAGGTCATAATAATGCAAAAGGAACGATCGAAGGCAGCTGGCGGAGCGAGCAGAGGCTTGTTGGCTCCACCGAAGGTAATCAAGTACTTCCCCCGGCGAGAAAGAAACTGAAAGAAAGAGAGAAATTGGCGAGGCCAGCGCGTGGTGGCCGTGCAGGCCGGAAAACTCATATTTTTTATGAAAGAGCGCGGCATATTTTTCCCCTCTCGCGTCCACTTCAATTTACCCGGTAACACGCCCGTGAACGAGAAGAAACGAGGAAACAAACGGCCGAAGGCACACACCAGGGCAGGGAATTAATTTCCTAAATGCGAACGCCGGATACAGGGTTGTTTCGCGATTACCGGGTGGGTACGCGGGCTCGGTATTCGAATTGCGCGCCCTGTCTCTGTCTCTTCTTTCGTCTCATCGAGTGTGTCACCGATCCGTTGCCGAAGTGTGCCGGTTGAAAGACCTCAGCCTCGTTATCGCTTGACGTCATCGAGATGCCATTTTATTAAAAAATACGAGCGACGAAAACACGTCCTTTTCGTCGTCAATTTTCCCACTCGTTTATTTATGAACCGCGGCATATCGGGGCCTGTGACACACTTCTACGACGAATTAAAGCACGAATCGAACGAAGACGCGATAAAAACGAATTCTAAATATACCGGGACCACCACCGAGCGACAAGAATCTGCGAAATCATCGTCGGGCTTCGCCTCGCGATTCACGCGTTTGTTTGCGTTCGCCTCTTTCACAGTGTCTTTCGACGATCGAAAGCGAGGAGATTTCGATATAACACGCGTGTATCGAAGAGACGGCCGAGGACACACGGCGACTTGTTGCCACGGATCGTTCGCGGAGGGGTTCAAAGTCCTGGTGGAAACGCGATCGATCTTCTCTCTTTGCGCGGGCAAACCGCGTTTGCTTGTAGCAGTCCGAATTTGTGGAATTGCCGCTCTCTCTCTCTCTCTGTCTCTCCATCGTCGCGCGGACAAATCCGCGGATCGATCCATCCGGTGAATCGCGATCGGAAATTCGAATCGCGTGGAATTTGTACGAGTTGCTGGCAGGCCGGTCGGCCGGCCGGCCCGGTGTGCTCCTCTCCGCCCCCTTCGGATTTGGGCGTCGTCGTCGTCGTCGTCTAGTATCGAGCGTCCCGACGCCGGGACGCGCGGAGCTGTTGCCATGCCGACCGACGGGGCTACCAGGGCTTTTCGCATTCAGCAGGCTTGCGCCGGCAAAAGACTCGTGACGCTCTCGCACACGAACAAGAAACTTTCGCCGCGTCCGGGTAATCGCCACTTCAATTAGAATTAATTACGCCTTATTTAAGTTTCATACAGGCCCGCCCACCCCTCTATTCACGTTCACTCTTTCGACTCTGTCCTCCTCTCTTTCTCTCTCTCTCTTTCTCTTTCTCTTTTTTTTTTTTTTTTTGCAAATAGAAAGAACGAAAATCTCGTGCTTCGCTTCGTTTTTCTAACGATTTTGTTTCGTCGAAATTTGCAATCTCGCGTGTTCGTTCGTGCATGGAAATTACGAAACGTCTTGTACAATTGAAAGAGGATGAAGGAAAGTGCGTAGTCGGATTTTCGGAGAGCCTAGTGAGAGGCCGATAGGATTTTGGGCCGATAAGAGAAAGCCTCGGCGAAAGCGCGTGTTTTATTGATAGCGGAATTCCGGTTGATCCTCGAGGGCGGAAATCTAGCTGGCAGGATAAAAGGGAAGAAAGTGGTTGCCCTGCCGACTTTTCATGCTTTGCCTACGACGCACCAACCGCACTTGTAACTTAGTTTTGTTTTGAACGTCAACGCTTTTACGACGGGCGTCACACGCACGTACTTAACATTGATTAGTTAAGAAAAGCATTAATACAAATAAATAAATGAAAATATTTATTGACGCAAGAACCGTCTCGAGATATTCTGTCGCACAGGTCACTGTAATTTAAATGATAATGATATAAATATATAGCTTTATAGAATTATGTTTCTGTGCAAACAGAAATTCATATTGATTCTGCCTTTTTAAATCTGAAATCACAACCATATTGACAGGGTTCGATCGAGTACAGCGTTGAAATAATAAAATTTCATATAGTTATTTATAGAACCTCTATAACGATAGTTTCAATAAATAATACAGGCAGCTTCAATAAATAATACTGTCGTTTCAAATATCCTGGTGGAAGAGTGTGACGACGTGTACGTGCGACTGTTTCATGTGTAGAATATATATATATATATATAGGGTGTCCCAATACTGAAGTTACAACCAGAGGGAATAGTAATTTACCGTGACAAAATAAATCGAAAATAAAGAGTAATATTTCATTATTTTACTTTAAATATTTTTCTATTCTATCGTTTTCGAGAAAATCTGGTTCGAAAATTGACCAAATTTAAACTCGAACTTCGCTGATCCTGATTTGTATAGGACTAAATCGGTTACTCTATCTGTGAAAATAAGTGAAAAATGTGGAACAAGTTTAGGACCTTGTTTTCAAGAGAACTTGAATATGATATTAGTCATGATTTTAGTAAGACAGAATTTAGTTAAAAGTCGCCTTAGTATTTATCACTTGATAAATTTTCAGATCGAATCCTCGATCGTCTTGTGAGAAAAAGCCTTAAATGAAAAAATCTTATTTTTTATAACTAAGAATTATCCTTATTATTATATTACAAGATACACAATATTCTGAGAATTGTTCTTATTATTATTCTAAATTTTTTCTCCGCACGATGTCATTTTTTTCAATACTGGAACACACTGTGTGTAAATGATTCAACGTTGTTTGTCGATCGTGTGTCGTTGATCGTGGTAAGCGACGAGGCTTTCGTTAAAAAGTCCACTTTTTAATTAAGATCGGACGTGCCAAATGGCATCGTGTGATTTCCCAAGTGGAATTTCCCGTCTGCGGTCGTTGGCTGTCGGGCCTCGAAACCACACGATGCGACAGCACACTTTGCAACGAGAAGACACTCGATAACGAGTTTTTCCATCCATTATCCTGGCGCCCTTTTTATTTCCATCGCGGCTGCCTTTTTTCCTTTTTTTCTTTTTCTTCTCTCCTTTCACTGCCCGACTTGTGAATGAACGTAGCATTCCACGCTTTGCGTGGGAAATGATTTCTTGCTTCGAGGCGTCGCAACTCGAGTATAAGCGAGGCAAATATAACATACGGCAAATGACACGATGATTCTACGAAGCGCGTCCTTGATCGCGATCGAGACTCATCGGTGCGACTTTTCTAATTTTTACTCCCCTCAAAGGTCGTGCGAAATTAAGCTGAAGCCGCGTCATTAATATTTTCTACTCAGCAAAACGTACGAGCCACTTTCGTGCTCGAAAATTCTTTGCATAGTGCTTTCCTCGCTGTCTCGCCCGTGTTCGAGATCGTTCGAGTTCCTCAGTTTTCCACCTCGAGCTTGAATAATTTCGAGCTAGCTGGGTGGCAGCAAGAAAATTGTGTTCCGCCAACGTGAGAAATATCCCGAAACGCGTTCGCATTCGCGTGGTAAAACGATTTCCCGCGAACCTCTCGCGGTTGTAAATCATATTCTCGAGCGCGCGATGGAAATTCTCTTTCGAGGCGTCTTCTCTTTGCCGAGAACATTTTACATCGTTGTTGAAACGCGGCGGACAAAACGTGTTTTCTCTCCCCGCGTCGCGTTCACATTTCGTTTCATCGTCAACGACCAGCAGCGACAATCGCGAAAACAGCTTACGATGACCGCGTCCGCGCTGAAAAGAAGGAACGGTAATCGGTTTAGCGCGTAGTCGAGCGGATCGAATTCTCACTTATAGTTCGTATTATAGTCGGTGGCCGCGCGATTCGGGTTGAGAGGGAGGGAGGGCGTGCAACACCCTTCTTCGGACGGATCGAGCCAGCCAGAGGCAACGCCCTCGGGGGGGAGAAAGTCAAGCGACGCGAGTAGATGTTTAAACATTTATCGGAGGTCGAGTAGTTGCCGCGGTATCATCGAGAGATTCGCCAACCCGCGCATAGCAACGTGCCTCTCAATTATGCAGCGCCCACGACATTTCCGGGAAGCTGCCTGTGACTGAGATTCCGTTGCGCCGCCGGATCGATCCGATCCGATCTGATCCGATTCCGTCGATCGATCGATCGCCCCAATCGGTGTTTGTCTCGAGATGAAGTATTTTTCGTCTGGCTCGTCTCCGACGTCACACCGGCGACTGGTATCGCGCGCCAAGTCTGAATGAAAGTAACGCGGAATGCAAACGAGAAAGGAAGTTATCTTTGGACGATCGATGATTATCGTCGGGGGGCCACTCCCCGTGCCTGTTCGCCTCCCTGCCTTTCGTGCGGCTGAATCTGCGTATACGAATGATAAAATCGATACACTCACCCGTCTCTCTCTCTCTCTCTTTCTCTCTCTCTGCGTACCACCCTCCTTGTGTTGCGTTTCGCGACCCTCTTCAAAGAGGACCCCCGGACGAGAGGGTGAATACACGAGAGTGCGTGCGTGAGTCTCGGAGCGTGTCGCCGACGCTGTCGCCGCCTCCGTCGACGTCGTTTTCGTTCCTGTTGCACGAAGCAACGAGGCTTCCCTCCCCGGGGGGGGGGGGGGGGGGTTTCGAGCGAGCCACCGAGCTTTGAAAAAACAGATTCTACGATCCGATTCCAGCCGTTGTTCTGACGAGATTCGAGTAAACTAGCCGCGCCGCACTTGTTTACCGCACTCTTTGCGGCACTCGGCGGCTCTTTACGGCTGTTGGCAGCGCGCGTGCGCTCCTCTCGACGGAGTTACGAATATTTTTTTCGCGCCTCTTCGAGCAACGCACGTACCAATCGAAACGATTCCCTTTTGTTTCCTGACTATGTTTGAACAGTGATGAAAATTAGACTTACAAGTCGCGAAAAATAAGTGGAAATAAAAGAAAAACACGTCTCAGTGCGCCGCGGTAATCACCGACAAGATAAATCCAATAAACATGATTATATATATACTTCAACCAGTCTGTCGCAAATAATATTACAACGTAATACCAATCGCATAATTCGCGTTGTCGTTTTGGGCAAGACTTGGGCGTGTAAAATCAGCGATTGGCGTTCGACGCGTGTTTTTTTTTTTTTTTAATATCGGCGAACGATGACAAATAAGGGTTGAAGAGCGGAGCAACGAGAAATACGGAAAATGTCGATTTCGAAGGCTACGCCGGACAATTAACGATTTATAGCCTGATAACGTTCGCGGAACCGACGTATTTGTCGCCCCGGTGTCGTTGCACTTCCCTCTGAACTGAATTTACCGCTCTGTTTGACAAAAACGAACAATCGCGTGCTATTTGCTTCGGAGACCCGTTATATTTCGCCGTCTGGTCGGAGGTGTGACGTTTAGAATGCACATAAAGGAAGCGTTCTCCGGTCGTTTCGAAACGAGGCGTTGTCTCGAGGAAAGAGTTCGAGCTCAATTAGCACCGGTATTTTCCATCGTTAACGCCAATTGATACGTCGGTCGTAAACGGGAGCTCAGTTTCCACCCTTGGCGAGAGAGAGGACGTCTCTCCATCTGTGCGCGCGAGTTCGGTTGAATCACCTCGTTCGGATCTCTCTCGGTTGGTAATCCACCTTCCTTCTCGTCTGGCGCAAGAATAATTCTGGTGGCAAGTTCGCTGTCGATGCTGCCGCCAACGATTAACCATAGAACCTCGAGTTAAAACGCTCGAACGCCGCCGCGAGCTTTCTCCAAAGTTACGTTTAATCAGAAATTTACGCACGCATCGAAATGAATAGTTATCGCAGTCTCGATCTTATCGCAGTCTCGATCTTATCGCAGTCACGATCTAGAGCTAGACTTGAATCTAGGTGAGGCGATACGATTCGCAGCATGGGATCAGAGCCGCGCGAGTAAAATGTATCTGAACGTTTTGTGAATATGTGAAGAGCACAACCAAACGTTTAATGATGAGAGAAATTGTCGATACTTTTGAACTGTTGTAACTAGACTGCGGACTTTTCCCGCAAAGTCATACTTTTGGAAATACAATTAAAAAAAATCGTAGAAACCTGGGTAGAAAATTGTTTCTGGTGTCAAGTATCATGAGAAGCACCGGTGCTTCGGATATTTTATATATATGCTTTTTCGTATTAGATGCATTCTGTGCGGTTCGGTGTTTTTAAATTTCCCATAAATGCAGAAAAATCCGTGGTCATTACTTTGCAAAAGAAACGCATACGACAAAATCTACTCGGTCTCATTTTAAAGCGTCTACCTTGACCTATTCCAAAAATGATTTTACATCATGTAGCATAAAGACATTGAAATTTTTTTCATTACTCAATACATCATAATCTCGAAAATTGAAATTGATAATGACTCCTTGAATCTTTCTACATAATTCCTTTTTTTGCCATTTTATTGAACTTTGAATATTAGACTTAGACGACGAAATATTAAAATTTCCTGAATTTTTGTCCTTTAACCCTAATGCTCAAAGTTCGATAAAATGACGAAAACAAAAATCGTACAGCAAATTTTATAAAGTTTTTAAGACCACGATGGATTTAATCGTTTTACATACGCGTGGAGTTTTACAATTTTTTCTTTTTGAGGAAAAAAAAAAAGACACTTCCATTTGCTACGCATGATATGAAAATAATTTTCTCGAGGAAAGAAACGATTTCAGGACGATCAAAGCAGAAGATTTACGCTTTAAAAATCGAGACCAAACAGATCATATGCATGATCTTCATTTTTACAAAGTTGCAACAGTTCAAAGTCGATAATTGTTTTTTTAAATTGATTGCGATATAAAATCGATGACCCAGGAAAACAGTTTGTGTCTACCAGAATAGACTAGTAATTATCTAATAAAACACGCTGGTAAGTTCTTTTTGGGGGAGAAAGGTGAAATATCTTTCAAAACACTACTATGCAAACGCTTCATGAAATATTATGTGCGTTGGAAACTGCACGTGCGTGTTCAAGTTTTTGCTCGTCGCTGTAATTCGGGCTCGAAAAGCCAATTGACTCACTGCATGACGAACGCGGTCTAAAGGTCATACGCGCAGCATTAGAAATTTGGAACCGGCTCAAAAATTTTTCCGGCTCTATTCACGCCGAATAACCTCTTGTACTCAGTACGCGGCGCCGTGGCGTCCCTTCTGTCTTGTTAACACCGGCCTTTCTCGTCTCCATTCGCTTCTCTTTTCCTCTCCTCTCCTCTCCTCTCCTCTCCTCTCTCCCTGGCTCCTTTCTCTTTCGATCGTCTAAGAATAGAAATGCGCGGTGGTTTTGCGGCGGTGAATTTTTGCTTCCTGCCAGACGCGTTGCTGATTTCTCGTCACGCGTTCCCATCCCCGACGAATCGAACCGAGATCTCTCCGACTCTTGCCTCCTCGTTAAGCCCGCATTTTCTTTCGTTGCTCTCGCCGCTCTCTACAAATCGGCTGCTTCTTCTTTCTTTCTCGCCGCTTTTCTTCTTTCGCCCAGGCGAAACGTGCAACGACGAGGAGAGAGGATTGTCGAAAGTACAAAGCGTGACTGCTGCCTCTCCCCCCTGTCCATAATCCGCTCACTTTTCTCCCTCCCCTCTTTCGCTTTCTCTCTTTCTCTTTCTCTTTCCGGCTCTCTTCGTTCCTGCTTCCACGCAGTTCACGCCTTTCTTTCTCTCTTTCTCTCTTTCGCGTGGGTGGTGCATGACGGGTTTCCCTTTCCCTTCTGTTGTTCATTGTAATTCTTTCGTTCCTGCTCCTTCTTTCTGCCTGTCAGCGGGAAGAGAAGCAGGTAGAGGGCTTATGCACGTACGTGGGTCAACTTTTCTCTTCTGTCACCATTCTGCGAGGAATTTTCACGAGGTGTATTTCAACTGGGATAAACTCGGCCTCTGTTCATTTGGCTCCTCTGCCTCTTTAAACGCGCCGTGGTTACACACGGGCGTCTCGTCGATTCAAGAAAAGAAAAAAAAAAAAAAGAAAAAAGAAACGTGCCGTTTCGTTCCGGCCTTTGGTGGAAATTTCTCGTTTCGCTCGTTTAGATCCGCGAGTGAATCAGACGGTCGCTGCGCTCCTGTTCTCCCTTAGCCCAGCTAAATCTTTTCCCTCTTCTCTTCTCGTCTTGCGTCCACGTGTGTATCAGTAACACTCCTCTCTTCTCTCTCACCAAGACGTGGGACGATCCTCCGTTGGACTCTCTATATAAACCACCGGGAACTCGCTGGCTGGCCCGAGTATAGTTCGCCAACGGCGAACAGTTCGCACCGATCTCGACTCTGTTGGCTCTCGCCGGTGACTGTGCGTGCGCGTGCGTGTATCACACACACACATACACACACACACACACACACACACACGAAGAGGTAGCTTCGCGACGCTGCTTTTCGCGAACGACCAAGATATTATTCCCGTTCTCGAGCGTTTCTCCAAGTAAACTCGGGACCTCGATTCCTCGAAGCTGACTTTGAACTGAGCCTCACCGTTTCGTGAGAGAGCACGATCCGCGATTTCATACCTGACGAGACGGTTATTGTCGGATCGAATGATACTTTTTCCTCTTTTTTCCTTTTTTTTTTCTTTTTGCGATGTGTCGGTTGTGAGTCTGGCTGTGCGTGTCTATTAATAGACGATTGCAAAGCAGCCTGTAACGTGGAGCGTTTCGGTAGTTTCCTATATATACAGGCCGAAATAGGTACTGCGTCTAATCTCACGATCGAACCGCAACGCATCGCAACGCAACGGTTCTAGAAGCTTCGACAAACGCGTCTTGGTCGTTCCGCGAGACTGTCGATCGTCGATTCGTTACCACCTACGTGATTTTTCAAGGTCTCTCTCTCTGGCTGTGACGAGTGCTGGAATTTTCGCGAACATGGAGTCTATCGCGAAGGCGGGGCGAAGTGTGGGCAGTGGTGTATATCGAGTGGCAGGTGCTTTCGCACGAGGAGCCAGACGAGTTTTGTCGTACGTGCCGCTGTTGGGCGTCGCTGCGGTCCCACCGGAAGTCGAGGAGACTGAGTCTTCCGCGGTACGACACCCTAGCAGAAGAAAACTAGTGTTTCGATCTTCAATGTGCAAAGAGAAAGAAAACGAGAGAAAGAGAGAGAGAGAGAGAGAGAGAGAGAGAGAGAGAGAGAGAGAGAGAGAGAGAGAGAGAGAGAGAGAGAGAGA
>NW_025110044.1:0-162164 GCF_011392965.1 Frieseomelitta varia | reverse complement strand
AAAAAAAAAAAAAAACAAGGAAAAAGAAAATAAAGAAAAAAAAGAGGAGAGAAAAGAGACGCGAGAGCGAGGAGAAACGGTTTGTCTATTAGGGAGCGAACGAAAGAACCGCTGCGCGATGTACGCGTTTAACTTGGGACAATGAATAATCGGCGACAGAGAGAAACTCGGCGGAATGTTTCGCGAGAGAAAGACGCATCGTGCACCGATCCCGAACGTGTTGTTTCGAGAGCCTCTGTTGTCCAAGTCACGCTGCTGGAACCCGTAACGGACCGTTTCCGCCGCGTTAACAACGACACGTGTGTCCCCCTGTTACGTTTTCATTTAATTTCTTTCTTTCTCTGTTTTTTTCTTCTTTTTTTTCGCGAGCGAAAACGCGCGGAATTGCTCGTAAAAAAAAAAGAAGGAAAAGCGCGCATTCGTCGAATTGGGGGAAGAAAGTAATTAGTTGACGCAGCGTAAATAGATACAAACGCGCAATAACCGTGCGATATATCGCGGGGTTGAAAAGCAAGCTGTATTTCCGATCGCTATCGTCCTGTAAATTTATGCGACCGAGGACGGATCTAACATCTCGGCAACGTGGACCAGCCGACAGTTGTTGCAACGAGTAACACGTGTCCGTGCCACGCGTCACCCTAATGTTCTTTCCTGCTTTTTCTTTTTTTTTTTTTTTCGGGAACAGGAAATTGATTCTAGTATCGGTTCTCTAACGTATCCCGCATACCAGCTGTTATGTATGTAGCTGATGTCAAGGTAGGATAATTCGCACGGTTCAACGAGCGTAATGTCGGACGATATATTTTAGTAGACGCGTAGGAACGTTTTTACTCGAATGAAATATGTCGCAGTAGTTGTACAACTCGTGGGCCAGAGAGTAATTTTACACGTAAAAAAAAAAATGAGTCGAAAAGAACGAACAAAATTTTTTTGGTTCGAGAACATTGATTTTAAATATTTTTTTCAAGTTAAATTTAAATTGGATTAATTTTCTGATTGGACAGAGCTACTGTATGTAGCAGAACTCCGTCAACGTACGAGCTTCGTTTATTTGAATTTAATTTTAGTCAGTGTCCGATTCAATGAACTTTTGCTGGTCAATCAGCTTATTCTAATCTGAACTGCTATTACATAAACGGAAAGTCACGAGACGAGAGAATCCCTAGAGATAGATTCTTGCATGAGCTCCAATTATACAGAATCTGTTGCACAAAGTATTACAAGCTGTTTTCTCCGAATCTATTGCAGATAATGGAAAGTTTAACGCGTTAAATGAGGAATTTTAGAGTCGGAAGAGATCGCAACCTCTAATTTTTTTTAAATAAGAGCATTAATTTTTGACAATCGTAACAACTTCTATTTAAAACATTTCTTTGCGTTTCGCGTCTTTTAAAATGTTATCGCATGAAATAAAATGTTTTTTGAGTGGCTTGAAAGATACAAAAGTAAACACTGTCGGAGTTTATTAAATGTTCAAATTTACCTCTTATTATTATACTAGTATATTATACTAGTATATTACTATATACTACGACAACCAATTATTTATTCTTCCTATTACATTTTGTTTTACCGATACTGCCCTTCGGGGTATCGATTTGCTTGCATTTTTTTTTTTATTCTGTGATTTATATTTTTCCTTGCGGAAGGTGATTCGATCTTTTACGTAGTCCTATAAAAAAGAATATAGGGGATCAGAGGACTTGTACGACCCACGCTCTATTTTTCTGTAAACATTGATTGACAAACGTTTGAATATTGAAATGAACATTTAATAAAATAAAATTGATATTATTAAAAAAAATAATTTCTTGCTAACCTTTTAACTACAAAGAATACAAAAAAATACTTTAAATAATAGTCGTTTAATTTAAATAGAATTCGTCGAGCATCGCTATTCATCAGTTACAATTTAACTCGATGGTTGGCGATGATTCAAGCAGTGTCGAAATCGGTGATCCTCGTTCAAACATTTTCAGAGTCGCGACGAGCGGAGAACATTATGCCTAGATTTTCTCTCGGCTCTGTTTTTACCTTCGCGGACTCTTGGATCGGTTAGCTCTCTAACGCTGGTCTTTGGTTGCAAACTTAGAGCGCAGTTTGTAACCTACTCACAATCGAAACGTTGGTCGACGGCCAATGATGCATCGGCGGGGGTACGCGAACTTTGTGCCGTTTGCTCGATCGATTTCACCGCGAGAGGAAACCGAAGGTAATCGGAAGTTTATTACCGCGATGTTTCTTTCGACTGTCGACCCACGGGACGGACAATGGCCCGAAAGAATGATTTTGGCCAGCGGCCAAACTTCGCGTTGTTCTCATGCTCCGTTCGTCTCCGCTGAAGTTTAGCCAAATTTGTAACGCGGATTCGCGTGTGCTTTGATTTTCCGACTCGTCAGTTGTTTACCGCGAGGTCGAGGAACTCTGAGCAGCCAATTCGTTCGTTTCTTCGTCTCTTTATCTTGGGCTATGTCGAGGATGATTTGTTTCTCGTGTTTGTCGACCGTTGACAACAAAATCGTTGTATAACATAAAATTAGGACATAAGCCAAAAGAGAATGACTTTGTCGTGGCGATTTCGCATTGGTGTTAATGTGTTAATGGACACGGCTATATTTACAGGCAGTGGCATCGATATAGTAGTCACATAGTGAATAGATTGAATGTATACAGGGTGAGGCATTTAAAACTGGTCACCTGAATACCTCGGTTGTTGTTAGTGATGAAAAACAATGTAACAATAGATTTTACGGAATGTAAAAAATATCTCCTAAACTAATGATTTCCCGATATAAATAGGTTAATGTCTTTTTGTAAGAAATATCGAGATTGACCTCTTAATGTGTTAAAAATTATGATTCCATTTTTAAAAAAATCTAGTTGACGCGTCCACTTGTCAAGAAACTATTAATATCAAATTATTATTATCAAAAAACTATTAATATTAATATTTTCGATAGCAAGAAGCAATTTAGTCTAATGCATTTCTTATTCAAAGATGTTCAAATGGCCTGTTTTAAGCGTGCCTCATTCTATACGTAAAAATACAAAATATCTTTACACTTGAAAAGAATTTTTTCCAAAGATTCGAGATCATCGATCTGTCTTTAAACGAAATATATTTTATTACGTGTCAATTAACGCAACTTATGTCTAACAATTTTTCCAAAAATATTTTAATTTTGATTTCGTCCAAGTTTAACGTATGGAAAACAATGTGTCTTGTCTTTCGTACGTCAAATTTTATGAAATTGAGTTTCTAATATCTTTTAACTTTTAAACACACACATCCTACAAAAATTCTATGTCATTAATTCCAAATATAACTTGAAAAAAGTTATGTATTTTATATATTAATTAATAGTTATATATTAATAATTTTGAAGACTTGTAAGAAAATCTTTAAAATCTCATAAGAAGATTTTACGAAAAAAATTCTCTGTTCTTTGTCTTTATCTTCAGTATACGACAGCAAATAAAGTAGCTATTTAACCAGGACACTCTATGTAAATGCTTGATGAAAGAAAATGGCAGGAAATACCAGCGCGGCCATTGCAAAATCGTTTTTGTGAATTACGATGTTAGTGAGACTGTACAATTAAAAAATATAAGAGTCGAAGTTCTCTAACATAGCGCGAGAAAGCGTTTTCGTCTCACGTGAAAATTTTGTTTGCTCGAGGAAATTGTGTGTACAATGCTGGCGAAACACGGGAATCAGAGGCCGTCTGAGAAAAAACACTTCGGTTTAGAAAGCCCTTGTGCGGAGCCCTTTAGGGGCTGTAATTCTTTAAGCGAGAGGCTTACCCCTTACGAAAATGCATGGGAGGAACGGCGAGAAGGGGTTTCACTTAACCAACCGATCGATACGAGGTCTGGAGACGATAAAGCACGCGCTGCGTTCCGCATGTCCGGTTTCTGTTTCCCTCTTCGGTTTCAAGAATTGATTTCGTTCCACTCGTGTACATATATACCATTATTTCTTCCATTTGCTTAAAGCGTTAAACCGTGAGAATCGTTCGATCCACGAATCCACGGACACCTCTTATACGTCGAACGAATATCGAAAAATCAATTGCTATTGATCTTGGGCAACATTGTTCCCTTTGTTTTTTTTTTTTTTTTTTTGAAATTCGGTCACGTTCGACGATCGGAAGCTCGACTCGTATCGTCAGATATTTGTTTTAGGAGCGCGTTATTAATAAAATCAATTACGCAGAGAACTCGCTGACACAGTGACACGATTGGCCACCCCTGAAAGGGGTAGCTCGGCACCCTATGGTTCGCTCTTTTTTGTACCCCTATGCGTGTCCCTTATGGGGGCATCCACCCTCCTGTGAACCTCTCTTGTCTACGAGTCGCTAGGTTGTTCACCCTTCTTTCTATTCGAGTTGCTTAGAGAACGTACCCCGGCCTCGAGAGCATGGCTGACAACTGTTAAGTTGGTCACCCTTCGTGACGAATAAAAAAAAAAGAGAGAGAGAGAGAGAGAGAGAAACACAAAAAAATAATATCGTGCTTCGATGAACTCGGCATTCTTTCTCCGACAATAACGACATAGTATTTTGCGGTGGTTAACGCGCTTGAAGTTGTCCGCTTCTTTTTCGCTCATTGACGCGTATCGTGTTCGTTCCCCGTAATAAACGACTGCGATGCGAAAATGTTGCAGGGTGGCGAGGAAGCGGAGAACGGATCAGCCACGGCGGGTAGCCCGTTGGAGGAAAAATCGGCAGTAAGTAGTCCAACGGCGGAGAACGAGGCGGCCCTTGTAGCAGCCGCGCCAACACCGTCGACCGAGACAAAGGAAGAGAGCGCAGCATCGGCCACCAGTAGCCCCGCCGAGGATAAGACAGAGGAACCCACTCCTTCTGCTCCAACTCCCGTCCCTGTCGAGGAAAAGAAAGAGGAGGTCGAAAAAGTCGAGGCCGAGAAAAAAGTAGTCGAGGTCAGTCCAGCCGGTGGTCAGTTCGTACCGGACCCGGTAGAAGTCTCCGTATTCCGAGTCCAGACAGTCGCTACGCCATCGTCTATCATTGAGAGGAAAACCAGTGAGGATATCCCTTCCCTGCCTCCGTCCAGTCCGCCGCCAACCCCCATTGATTCCTCGCCTTTGCAGCAGGCTCAGCAGGCCGCGGCGACCGCGACCGCGCTAGCGGAGGCCTTTAAGCTGCCTGCCGAGGCTGCTGACAAGGATTTAATTACACCGTCAACCTTATCTTCCCTCTGTCCAGAGCGTAACGACCCGTCAACACCAGCCGCGGAATCTCTCGATGCGACTTCCATCCAGAGACCGCCTTCGAGTTCTTCTTTCGTTGACGAACAGCAACAACAACAACAACCCCCCCGAACAGAATCGACTCTTGTCCCTCCGAGCGTAGAGGCTCTACCGGTGATAGACACAGACGCGTCTAATCTCGCGGACGAGGCTACCAAAAATTTCGAATCGCTTAACGCCGGTGACGGCGACAACGCTGCGACCGATAACACTGCCGAGGTCGACGCTCTTCCGCCTCTCGAGAGCGACGCAAACAGCCTTTCTGGCGTTCCAGTTGACCGACTGGAGTCGCCATCGTCTGAGAGCAGTGTCAACCGGAAACTTGTAACGGAGGAGACTCCGCTCTCCGAAGAAAGCAACGAAGTCGAAGGGTCGACTCGCGAGCTCGGAGGCGCCGACGAAAACGTCGAACGTTCTTGCGACGCGAGCCTTCCGGAAAAAATGCAGGTCGTTGAACAGCCTTTGCTGTTGTCGAATGAAATTGGCGATCTCGAAGGCGCCAGATCGATCGAGAACGAAACCTCGGAAGTAGTAGTTGTGGAGAACGTAACGCAGGAGGACTTTGTTGCATGCGAGAGAGAAAAGGTACCGGAATCTGCGAATACAAAGGAACGAGACGAGGAATCGGTCGAAGAGGTTGTCGGGTCGGATCAAATTCTCCGAGAGGAGATCGAGCAAGCGGAAGAAGCCGCGGTTATCGACCCGCCGGTTTTAACGGTCGACGCGATCGTGGAATCCGAGGAAGGCCCTGTTCCAATTTCGGAAGAGATCGTAGTGGAGGCGAAGCCAGCCGTTGTCATACCGGAGGACGAGGAAGAGACTGAAACGGTCGAAGAAGTAACGAATGCCGACGCGTGTATTTCCAGGATAGATGCCGAAACGATTCCAGCCATTCCGGACGTTGTTGAAGACAAATTGGAAACGGAAACGGAGCACGACGTTGTCGTGCCTACGGAAGAAATCTTTATCTCCGAAGTATCAGAGAAATCGGAAGATTCGTTTGTTTCTAACGAGGCGATGATCGATCCTGTTCCGCCTGTTATCGATCTCGCGATCGAGAACGTTGCCAATAAAGCGGCAGACGTACCCGAGATGACTAGGAACGAGGAGGAGTCGATGCCTCCACCCTTGCCAGAATCACCCATGCCGCTTACCCCCCAGGAGAAATTTTATTCAGAGAGCGTGATTATCGCGGACGATTCGAACGCAGTGCCTTCCCCCGTTGTTCACGTAGAGCCACAGATCCTAGACGTAAAAGACACGCAAGAGGTAGACGGGTCTCCTTTTTCACTGCCACCACAACACATCGAGGAGACGAGCGAATGTTTTATCGCGGATATTCCCGTTCCCCAGGTAGACAACGAAGCGTCGTTGAAAATATCAGACAGCCCGACGTGTCCCGTTAACGAGAAAGCCATGTATCTTCCGAGCGAGACACAGACAAATTCCTCTTCGTCCAGACACTCTAGTCTCATGGACGATCTTCCCCCAGCCCCCGACGACACGATTCAGCAGTCAGATTCCTTCAAATATCCCTTACCACCGGAAGAGCTCTCCTGTTCGTTCAGTATGTCCGAAGCGAATAGCGAGCTTCCAATTCCCGATGAGAACGCATCCAGCTTGAGAAATCCGACAGAGACACTACCGATACCACCGCCCAGAAGTCCCAGTCCCCTGTCCAACGTCAGTATCACGTCCGGCCTTACGACATCCACGAAAGACTCCTCGCAAACACTATTGTACGACGACCAGAGCAATCGAGAGTTCAAGATGGAATCGGTGTCGATAAGCCTCAATTCGTACAATGAGTCCGACATTGAGTTAAAGGAGAGGTTAGCAGAGTCTCTGGCGGAGACTGAGAAGCAGGAAGAGAGCTCGGTCTCGTGTCAGTTGTCGAACAACGCCACGTCGTCGGCTACTATCCAGGAGATCCATCAGGTGACTAACATGTAACACAACCTCCTGGCATGAATTCAGGCAGCCAAAATACCTTTGGTGGTGCCTCGTTCCAAGTATCTCGTCGTACGGTCCGCACAAACCAATCGTCTCTGTGAATATAGTCTGAAAATATCGACTTTTTCTCCTGTTTTTCCCTCCACACATCCTCCGTCCAGTGCTCTGTCGCCCGACGCACATCGAATCCCAGATAATCGAACATCTCATCCTCGGTATCTTAACCTTCTCACACCTTCGCTTTACGACGTTCTCTTGACGAAGGGTAATCGAATGAGACCGAGACTGGAACACCGACGTCTGTGGGTTTTTTTGCACGAATTCCATCTAAACGATCAAAAGAAGCAATCCTTGTTTCGGCGTATCTCCATGCACGATACGAAATAGAAAATTCAAAACGAATCGATTGTGTCGCAACATACATATCCTCTTCCATCATAATGGTATATGTCCTTTCTTTCTCTCTCTCTTTCTCTTCTCTTTTTCTCTCTTTTAGTCCTTAACACACAATCCAGCGTTTTTTTTTTTTCTAAAAGGGTCTCGTCGAATGCATCCTTCGTTCTGTCGAACGTGATTAACAACGTCTACTCTGTTGCTGACAATTCCTGTGACGCTTCCATCACCAATCACTACCAGAACAACCGTTACTGCCACCACCTGTGTTGTTTGCCTCTTGGTTTTCTTGACAATATTAACACGACTTGTTATTCGAATCGAAGCGCTGAAAGTAGAGCATTTGTAGCTCGACACATAGATTAAACGAGCAAGAAACAATCGCTGCACTAGTCGAGTCCAAGAGTTTTCCGTAGAAAATTTCTTTTTTCGTCGGAACGCTGTCACTAATATAACATATTATATAGCCGCTCGACTTAGACGAATTTCTAGCGTGAATCTCATTGATAGACGTTATAGATAAACTTTTATGAAGCTAATTTTTATAGAAACGTAAAAATAGCTGAGGTTATTAGAATTGAATTATGCCATAGAACTTATATTAGACATCGATACTATCATATGCTCTTTCTGTAATTGCATCTGTTGTGTCGTAAGCATCTTGTATTGCGCATGCAGAGTTTTCTTATTCGAGGGTTTTACACCAGCAGGGTTTCCAATTCTTTGCGCTGTCCGGGAAGCATGAAGAACGATTCTGTCCGGCCATGCGCGGTAGTCGTATTTGTGACAATCGTGTGAAATAATAATCTTACTTACTTGTACTCTCTGTGGTCTTACTCACTTCAAAAGTCTCAAAGAGTTGTTGCGTTGAGAATTTTTTTCGAGTGGCTCGACGGAATCGACCTTTACGTCTTTTGTCCTCGTAGCATGCTGGGATTTGGACTTGTTGCGGACGTCCGATTTCTCTGATAGAATCCTTTAACGAGGGAGATATGTACGTTGCAGAGCACTCCGGAACCCGAGGTCCCAGTAGAAAACAATCTGGCTCGTGACAGTACGACAGAAAGTTCAGCCGATGCTATCAAGGTTACAACTCCAGCCGTCCCAAGTGAGATACCCGCCTCTCCGCCATCTGCCCCAGCCATCACCGAGGATGTTGCCTCTGTAGCCAAGGTAACATCGCGTCAACCCGATTTTTGTACGTTTGTTCAGCCATGCTTCGAATGACCAAGCTAATATGTACGTATGATGATCGCCAACAAATCGCTCGCGCGAGTTTGCGCGAACGATTCCGAGGCCATTAACTCAGCTTAATGTCCAGAGAAGAATAAAGTGCGAGGGGCCATCTGATTAGTATCTTAATATAGCATAATTCTTCGCTCGTGTAATCGCTACGTAGGTTCAATAACACGGCTATTAATAATTATCCCGGCTTCTTCTTTTTGTTAAAGGCTATCGAAGAGATTGACATAAGCGATAAGGCTGTTGCGGCGGCAACCATCGAATGTAATACGAACGTAAGTTATTTCTTGGGAAATATTTTTATCGTATACTTGTGTACGTGTACACATACGTGTCTCTATCGAATGCTGTAATTTGTTTTTGCTGTTCACAGGAAATTATCGCGGAAGCACATTACCAAAACAACATAAACGAATAAGCATCACTAACCGAATTGTATTTTGGGAAGAAGAAAGTTCTTTTCTCTCGTTAAAACCAAAAAAGTATATTATATAGATATGTATATTTGGACCATTCCTGCAACTAAACAGAAAATAATGTTCTTTCGTTACGAGCAAACAAAAATATGGAACGATGTGACCGCGACATCGCGAGAGCATATAGACTTTATAGTAGGCCTATTGATAATTATTAGATGGCATTTGACGGCAGGGCGAAAGAGAGCATTCATGTAATGTGAATGACCGTATCATCGAAGAGAACGAAGTTACGAGGACGAGCCAGATAGGATAAAATATGATTGATTCCGAAAACATGTAGTGCCGATTAGCAAATGGTATCCCGATGCAGATGATTTTTACTGTTCTTTTTCGATATGAATAAAATATTTTCAACCGAGGGCCCCGTGTTTATTTGTAACGTCGTGACAACTTGGCCCTGCTGTAAAAAAAAAAAAAAAAAATTGGGAAATTGTCATTATTGCTATGTGTAAATCGTATCATGCGACCATCGTGCGACGGACAGACGATACGTACGAACATTAAAATAAAGTAAATAGTGGTGAAGAAGGAAACTTCATTTGTCGCCTATTCCAGAAAAAGAAAATACTCATCGAGGCGCCCCCTCTCGTAACTACATATTGCTATATCGAGAGAGTATAAAGAACAAGAAAACTGTAACAAAAAAAATAAAAAAAAAAAATTAAAAAAAAAAATAAAAAAATGTAAAAAAAAGGGTAAGATCAGAGACTGACAGAACAAGGTGTGTGTGCTGGTATGTGTGAGAAAGCATGATAGGATGGAGTTCGAAAGAAGAATGAGAGAGAGAGAGAGAGAGAAAGCGAAAGCGAATATCGAGCGTCAAAAAAAGGAACAAGGAAAATAGTAAAGAATAATTGGAATGTGTCTCTTCGCCAGAATATGAACAGGAAAGCAAGAGCGATAGAATGGAAGAGCGATTAAAAAAAAAAAATTATTAAAAGATAATGTCAAAGCGCGCACGAGTTATGAAACACTCGCATCGCGATTTCAAGGACAGTAGATTATTTTGCTCGTATTTCTTTCGCGGTCCTTGTTTTTCTTTATAATTGTACAATCGAGAGGTTTTATGTTGTAACGAGGAACTGCACACTTCAACGTATGACTTTGGTACGCGCGAGCACACGACATAACTACACATGCAAGGACATTACACGCGAATGCGTACATACGTATCATACAACACACGAGATAAGGGAAACATACAGTATGTCGAAACAGTGTAAGTGATATATAATCTAGACATAGAGAAAGCGTTTGTGTAAATTCGGCGTTTGTCCTTCGAAATGCTACTTCTCCATATGAGAATACTTACGAGGAAGCCTATTCGTAATTTTATAATAATCATTAAAATATCGCCTAATTACAATTACGAAACATGCACAATTACCATCCAGAACGGATTCGTTTCCACGGATCTCCAGGAATAAATAATTACCTACGAAAGCTTTTTTTATTAAGATCGTAGCGTAGATCGTAAAGTTAAACGAAAAGCGCATATATGTAAATGCTCCAAAATCTCAGAATAACATGTAAGTGTTAATGGAGCGAGCGTTCACTGTGCCCGCGACCGGCATTGATTTTTAAACGATATATTATTGAATAAGGAGAAAGAGGTAAAATTAAAAGTTGTATAGTAAACCTTTCATTAAATATATTGTCCGTAATGATCTTTACAACGAAATTCACGTTTTTTCGAAGCAAGTTTTGGCGACGAGAGTGAACTTTTTATTTAAAAAAAAGTGAAAAAAAGAAAAAAAAAGATTCTTAAACCCGACTGATCTGTGCACTCAGAAACTATCAACCGTTAACGCTGAGGCGCCATCGACACAAGCCTCCTCGTTTATTTATTTTGCGCGCCGGAACTACAAAATTGTAAATGAGATTTTTGAGTCGATGATGCCTCGGACACAGACCAACAGTCTTCAGTATCTTCGATGAGCAGTTATAATAGTAATTAAACTATTCTACATTTATCTATAACCTATAATAAACTGTGAAACAAGTGTAAAAAAAAACTCGTGTTCTTATTTCATCTCGGACAATTTACTACAATCATAGGTTGAGCATAAAAAATCTTTTTATTATTAATTGTTTTGTTTACATTCAAGTACTATACCTTCCATAGTGTTTATAAAGGTATCCAATTCATCTTTGTTCAATTCAAAATCTAAAATACGTTTTGAATTTTTATTTTCAAGAATGAGATCTAACTGTAGAAGAGGCTCTCTTAAAGAAGCTAGTTTGCTAGAGCCCATTACAAGCTGCAACATATAGTAGTGCAACATATAGCAATGCGTCTTTGTACGAATTTCTTTCATACCTTCAATCTCCAGTCAAAGTCAATTACAGTCTCGTGTTTCTCTTTGGAACATTCTATCAGCAGAGCATCTGTTAACTGTTCTCTTCTTACTTTTAAACATGATAATATATTCTGTTGAATCTGCTCTGGCAATTCGTGGTACTCTTGTGGCATCTAGGAAGAATTTTATATACCGATGTGAAAACAGTTTTATTTGTTTTATGGTAATATTAGTCGAACCTTTTCTTCCGTCAAATACAACGAAGCTGGATGTCTTAAAAGTGTAGATATTAATTTGTACGTTTCTTCGTATTCTTCTTTACTCCAATCCATACTATTTACAAATTTATGATAAGTTGGACCTGGTCTCCCACATATTTCATCCACGCAAGCGTGCAACAACTAAATTGTACAGTTTAATTTTTCGATAATCTAATTATTACTTTCTTAGATATGAAAACAAATGGTAATCATAATATTGTAATACTTACTTCTTTTAAAACATGAATCTTGTCCTCACCAAAGAGGTTAAGGTATAACGTCTGGGCGGTTTCCATAATTTACAATTTTCCAAAAACTAACTTTCTGTACCTAGTTCAAATTATAAATAACAAAATTCAATAAAACCGAGGAAAGTTTTTGTACACTATGTTTATTTTATATGAAAATAATCGGAGACTGCAGTTTCATTTATATCACACATGATACATAAAACTAAATATCGTTGACAGAAAGAACATAGATTTAGTCGTATAAATAACAAGTTTCATATTTGATTTAAACTTTAATTAACCTTGAAACTTTAATTTTGACATTTCTTCAGATTCTTCCTCTTTTTGTCTCTATCTCTCTTCATGAATTACACAAAAACATTATATTATCACTACTAATAACGATAATACGTAAATCAGTAAAGTCACTGACTAAAGATAATATAGATGTGGCATCAAATGGGATTTTGGGTTTCGTGTTCTAAAATATCGAGAAATCCTTCTTACGCCCTCTGTGACTTGTTATAGTCATAGACAAAATAGTATATATAGTCATTATGAATAGACTTTGCCATAGACTTCTTTCTTAAGAATTTCTCATGAATTTTATGTATTTGATTTAGATTAGATTTTTTTATTTTTTATTTCAAGTTAACATTTTGTGCGAAATACGTGCGTATTAGGTTTAAATTAGATAATGATTACAGCGCCAACGGCAAAATACGTAACGTACTTCCTATGATTCTCGAAATAATCGATATTTTTCACGATCGATTTTTAAACGGAAATCATGGCGGAAGAAAGCATTCCTCGTCTGTAAAGAAGAAAGTGTTATTCAGAAAAAAGGTATCTAGAAGTTCTTAGGTCAAAATTTATCAATAGTTGTTAGATTTATGTTTATGTTTTGTATTTTTAAGATAAAAGGTGCATTTTTGTTTCAAACTCAAGGTAAGATTTAACCAAGTAATTATTACTTATAATTTTCAACAATTAATGAAATAATAGCATAGAAATGTTTAAATAGACTATATTATGCTAAAAGTTATTTATAATTTTATACCAAAATCTTATTTCAATTCTACATAAATAATAATAAATAATAATTTTACTATATAACATAATAAAATTTCTCATGTCTCAGTTTAGAGTATCGACAATTTTTTATCAGGTGTCTGAATATTTTCGTTCTTTTTTAAGAATGTGTCATCAATTTTGTGTATTTGATTGACCAGTTTTTTTATTTTTTATTCCAAGTCGTCATTTCGTGCAAAATGAGCGATTACAGCGCCCCAACGGAGAAATACGTAATGTACTTCCTACGATTCTCGAAAGAATCGATATTTCTCACGATCGATTTTTAAACGGGAATCATGGCGGAAGAAAGCATTCCTCGTCTGTAAAGAAGAAAGTGTTATTCAGAAAATTCATCCAGAAAAAAGTATTGTCCAGAAGTTCTCAGGTAAAAATTTATCAATAGTTGTTAGATTTATGTTTGTGTTTTGTATTATTAGAATATAAGACGCATTTGTAGCTCGAATTCAAGGTAAGATTTAACCAAATAATCATTACATATAATTCTCAACAATTAATGAAGTAATAGCATAAAAACGTTGAAATAGAATATATTATGCTAAAAGTTATTTATAATTTTGTACCAAATTTTATTTCAATTGTATATAAATAATAATAAATAATAATTTTACTATATAATATGATAAAATTTCTCATGTCTCAGTTTAAAGTATCGACAATTTTTTATCAGGTGTATGAATATTTTCGTTCTTTTTTAAGAATATATCATCAATTTTGTGTATTTGATTGACCAGTTTTTTTATCTTTTATTCCAAGTCGTCATTTCGTGCAAAATGAGCGATTACAACGCCCCAACGGAGAAATACGTAATATACTTCCTACGATTCTCGAAATAATCGACATTTCTCATGATCGATTTTTAAACGGGAATCATGGCGGAAGAAAGCACTCCTCGTCTGTAAGGAAGAAACTGTTATTCAGAAAATTCATCTAGAAAGAAGTATGGTCCAGAAGTTCTCAGGTAAAAATTTATCAATAGTTGTTAGATTTATGTTTGTATTTTTAAGATACAAGGCGCATTTTTAGCTCGAATTTAAGGTAAGATTTAACCAAATAATCATTACATATAATTCTCAACAATTAATGAAATAATAGCATAGAAACGTTTAAGTAGAATATATTATGCTAAAAGTTATTTATAATTTTGTACCAAATTTTATTTCAATTCTAACCAGTACAAATATTGTAACCTTATAATTGAGTAACTCATTGTTACATATATATATACATACACACACGTATTTTATTATATGCATATATACACTTCTATCATAATATTTTCTACTTATTTGTTGATTCTTTAACTTCATACTGCGTAATTCTTAACAATTCTTATATTAAAGTCGACAATAATTTATTAAAAATGTACGTATTTAATAGTTAAAATAATAATTTTACTGCATAATATAGTAGAAGTTTTCATTTTTCACAAAACAAGGTGTAGAAGGCCTTGGAGCTCGAAATCCGCGTTCAAAACAACATAAACATAACGCTTACGTGTGTGTATAAAGCTCTTAATGTTGCACTTGTTTATTCGCGTGACTCCCTTTCAACTTTTTGTTACCACTTTGTCGACACAAGTCGAGACAAGTCATTCAGCTACCGAATTTTGAGACAGTAACACGTGTCACATCGCACTGGGTTCGTAACTTTTTAATTCTAATCTATTGATCGCTTCTTCAACACTCTTTTACTTCCATTTACACCTCATTAATAGAATTATTTAATTAATACGTGCGTGCTTAACGATTCATTGAGCATCAAGATAACGAAATCAAGTAAGATTTTGAACCTTTCTTGCTGAGTTTTCTTCGACTATCGATTTCACTCTAACTAGTTACTAGTACTTTTTAATAGAATTTGAAGTTGATTATCGTTTCAGTTTTACATATTTGTCTCGATTTGACATATCTGTTCTAACTTTTTGTTTCTTTTTGTACAGGTTACTCCTTGGTTGCAAAAACAGAATAGAATGCATAGACGCTACGATCATCAATGAACATTCTAATGAACTTTCACGGAAAGCTGGTAACATTTTATTTATTCTAGATAACATGTGCTACATATATATGAAATATATTTCATAATACGTAATTTCGTAATTATATGGGATACAAGGATGAAAATGAAAAAGATTAAATCAATTAATACTTTATTTTGAATATGGAGATTGTAGTAACTTAATGGTATATACTTTCAAATCGATATATATTAGGATCTTGTATTAGATTATTAAATTCGAAGTTTTCGTACTTTACTATATTGTACTGTGCTACAATATATTTTTTCCAAACGCTGACATGCAATTAAATGATTCAGAGCAAGATTTTACACGTGTATGATTTTTTAGCCATAAAATTTTGATTGTGCAAACATTTTTGAATATTTATGACGACATTATATATTACTAATGTGCATATTTCACTTTAATAATAAACGAACATTCAGAATATAATTTCTACAAATATTGAGAAATATTTTATAATTTTCAATTAATATCTTTAATGCATGTTCAAGATTTTTTTAGAAAAATAGCAATATTTTCTATGTAATAAACGTACTCTTTGCCCTTCCCCTTTGTCAACTTTATTTTCAGAAAAGTTTTGTAACCGCGCGCAATGCGGTCGGTAGAGTCAGTGTTTGTTGCATAATATTTTAATATTTTTCTGAACATAATGGCTCTCATTAAATTAAATTAGATTATTAATTCATTTAAATTATAATTTGCGAAGTTAGAGTCAGTGAGTCCGCTGATTGTTGCGCTGATAGTCTTTTATTTTCCTTTTTTTATATTTTTTCGTATTTAACATCCGTTTTCGGTATATTAGAGTCAGTGTTCAAGAGGATAAGGCCTCTCCAGGAGATCAAGATTGTAAGTAATTTTATACATTGTACTTCAATTTATTCAATTTTTCGAATTTCAAATTTAACGACAAAGTATAATGTTTGACGTTTTGTTACAGACGCTTCACAATATCAACTTTTTGATATATTTTGGGGAAAATCTAACGGTGGCTCCAGAGCCAAGAATGTAAGAATCTGTCATTATCTTTTAAGAACTTAAAATTCTGCTTTGCTTTTAAATATAAATTCTAATATTTTATGTTTTGTTACAGATTCTCTACAATCTTCAATTCCCCTTATCTTCTAAGAATCTTACGATGCTTCAAAAGTTAAGAATGTAAGTACTTTAGCACACTATACTTGAATTAATTTTATTTTCTATAGTTCTCATTCCATTGAAGTCTAATGTAAATTTATAACTTCAAAATAAAAACGTTTCAAATTATTAGAATCCCAATTTTTTATCATTATTAAAATTCGAATTTTCACAAATAACACTGTGTCTTTATGTTTTTAAGAAATTTTTCACGGCGTTCACTTCCACTATGGGATTCTCAGTAATATCTGCTTGATGAGGGCCTTCAATTTTCCCTGCTCCAGTGGAGCATCTGTAATAACGTTCTTCACATCTATTCTGTGAGTCGCATGCATTTATGTTCCTCCGGTCACTCAACCATGTCGTAGGATGAAAGGTCCGAATCGGCACGGGTGATTGGTTGTATACGTAGAATTTTTAATGAGCACAGTGACCACGGATATTTTTTATATCCGTGAGTAGTAACATTTTTTTCAGGTTTCTTATGTATTAGATCAGGATAGGGCTTCTTGCACATCGCGATTTTAATAATTAGTTTAATTTAAATATATACAGTTATAGGAATTATTTATAAAATCAAAATATATTCAGTATCAATGTTTGCAAAGGTAAAATATCCATATGAATAGATAAATTATAAATAATTATTATTAAAACGATTTCTTTTAAGCATTTCATAGTAGAGAAGACGGATACCTTCCGACTTCGTTGCTATGAAAGATGCAGTTATTACTTATTGATACTGGTGATATATTTTTGCTTTCAATTAATAATTATTACAACAATTAATTATTTGTAATTTCATCTTCCGTTTTATAAGAGTATTGAATGATTTAATTAACTGAGTTTTATAATAATGAACTTTAGTAGAATTTGAAATATAGTAAATTAGAATTTTTTCCGAAAATGTATGAAATTTTATGTGCAAGAAGATACTTCGCGATACAGGCAGATTTTTGAATCAAAGCAACAAGTTTGAACACTGCTTTCACATTTTCGAAAATGTGCTTTGATAAAAAAGTCTTCTGAGATTATTTAATTGTTTGATTTTAATTGTTTGAGTCAATTTTTTTCATACTATCTTTTTTAATAAATTCAATTCTTATTCTTTGTTTTTATTCTCTTACAATTTCAATAATTTCTGAAAGAGTAGAGTCATTATAAGAGTAGAGTTTGAAATAAAGCAATGCAATAGATACCGTTAGATACTATATCCGTTGGATACAAATTACATAAACTAATTTAATAAATAATAATTTTTTTAGTTTAGGATTTTCAGGTTTAATCCCTTCCGTGTTCATTGTCAGGATCTCATTCACGTGCCCAGGTGCTACTTGAGTGGGTGAAAGACATTGGGCACGATGACCATAGTTTGTAATTTTATAAAACATTTTTCAGCGACTGACAATGCGTTAGCGTATCGTGCGCGACGTATTTTCCGCATGTATGTGTGGTTAGGATGTGGAATTGCGTCGTTTCTATTTATCGTTTGTTCCATTCATTATAAGTTGAAATATTTATGCATTTGAATTTGAAATACGAATTTATTATAATATCTATTAAATACACTGTAATTATATAATTATATATTATTAATTATACTATCAATTATAATAATGATTCCAAATCAACTTACACTTTTAATTTCTGTAGAAGTTATATATATTTTTTCTCAGTCATTAATATCTCACATACAGTTGTAAACATAAACAAATATAAACAAATCACGTTTTACGCAATGGTCGCTAGCTATTGTCAGTCGATTTCAGGAAAATGGTACGTAAATTAGAGTGTGAAAGTTGTGTGTTAAGCTCGGGTGTCGGAGGTGTCCCGGGACGTCCTCTCTAGTTTAGGCCTGCGCCTGAGTGGTATGTGTGAGAACCGTGGAGTGAATGTGTTGGTGTGCCTGTTTTGCCATTTTTTAAATATAGGTCGACTGATTAGGATAGGTAGCTTACTTTCTGGCATGCCTGTGTTTAATTATAAGTAGGTAGGGCCGGGCAGGTTGGCACAGTCTCTGGTCGCGTGTCCCTTTTTCGCGTGTCCAACCTNCTAATTTGAAAAATCGACAGTGAAATTGGTACAAATTGAGCATGCCATTTGTTTCTGGTTTTACTCTTCGATTTTTCGAATTTAGTATCGCGGTCGCGGTCGTGGTTAGGTCGCGAGTAGGTCCCGAAACGAACGTTTATATAGGCATTGCTCGAGCACGCACGTGCGAACGGACAACGATCACCATGATCGTTGATCGTCCATGTGTAATTCAATTAGCTGCCGCGATTTATCTTTTTAGTTCACCTTTATAAGTTATTTTTTGGTTTGCGATTAGAAAGACTCGAGCTAAATGTAAGTTTCAACGGGCATTGCGCTCGAAAAAAGAAGGGGCTAGAAGCCGAAGAGGCCCGGCAAATTGCCACGAAGAGGGTCACAACAAATGGTTTCTCATTCTCTGGATCATTTAAATGATTTCATAAAATGGGAGGTCATTCTCGTTACTACTTTGTCACTATGCTCTTTTAGTATTTGTAGTTGTATTTTTTTTTCTTCTTCATCATCGTTCATCGTCATTTTGGGCAAATCGCGATGTTTCTAGTGTCGCGAAAGACTGATTACGGGTTGAATTAGAGTTGCGAAATAGTTTCGAGTCTATTTATTAGTGTTGCGAAAAATTGATTACGGTTTAAATTAGAGTTGCAAAGAAATGATAATCGCGTTTGCTTTAGAGTTGCGAATTATGATACCGCGATTGTTTTTCATTGTTTTTCTGATATTCAAAATACTTTAGTTAATTTTTTCTTATAATAGCTTTTATATATTTTATGTTGATAATAATTTTCATTGAATTTGGTTTTAGAGTTGGTGTTGCGACATTATTTCATCGCGATTTCAATTATTTTTACTCTTAGTGTTGCGATATTGTTCCTTCGCGATTTCCAATTAGTTTTTCTTTAATTATTAGTGTTGCGATAATGAATAAACGCGTTTTTGTTTTGAAGTAGCGTTGCGTTTATGAAATGCCTAAATTTTTCCACTGGATTCGTGGAAAGTTATTCCTGTTCCTGGATCACTTGATGCAGCTATAAGAGCTGTACAAAGGTGGTCGTTCATCAGCAGATCTTCAGCATGGTTAGGTGGTTAGGACGCGTCGCAATTAGTGTTGCGTATTTCTAAATATGATAGATTAATAGCATTGCGTACTTACTTTCGGGAATTTTAAATATGACGAAGCACTCCTCGCGTTTGACTTTAAAAATTTCCTGTTTCACAATGCTAGTGAATTAGTATTGCAAAACAAGATACAGTTTGTTGTCCGGATTTATATCGAATGTAGATTTGACAATAGCCTTTCTGGTTATTGTATTGAGTAGGAAATGTTCTTTTAGTAGCTTTTCTTTAGTAGCTGGCTACTGTATCGCGATTTCTTTTTCAGTGGCCTTTCTGGTTACTGTATTAACTTTTCTTTTTCAGCACTCCTTACCACTGCGTTTATTACCATTATTACTAAAATATTGTTAAGAAATATATATTTTTTATTAGCTATAACTTCGGTAAATTTTATAAATTTAATATATTCCCAATATAAAAAAAGTGTAAGATTTTGTGTTTCATATATAAAATGAAGTGAGAAAGGTATTGCAACAATTAAATATTTAAATATTACAAATTTCAAACACTTTTTTACAAAATAATTAAATCGATAGTATTATACTTTGTAGGATATTAGCTTATTTTTGAAATATGAGTTAGTATCCAATATATTGTTATTGGAGTCATTAGTAAGGATTGTTCGTTATCAGAGTTATTTTTTTATCATTTTCTTTTATTACTTCTATTCTAAATTTTTCAATAAAGTAGAATTTTATAAATATTCGAATTTCGTATTAGTAGAATAAGCAAGATTTATTAATATAAAAAAATGAAGTGCAAATAGAGTAATATTAAATATAACAGTTTCTTACAATATTTTAGAATATTAATGATGTATCTAGTGAGAGAGGCAGTGTTTATTAATATAGCTACCAGATGGTGATAGTGTGTCTTCTAGCAGTTTGACACGCTTTTTGTACATAAAATGTAATTTGGTTGTTTTGCGATTGAAGTGTTCGAGTGAAAGTATTGTTACTGATAAAGATGGATATTAATATCGATAGATAAGAATTATTATGAGGATATATAGAAAAATATACAGGGTGATTCTTAAATGAATATTTCGAGTGACAAATCTGGACATTAAAATACATTAAAACTGTCGTATGAATCTTTAAACAATCGTGTCTTATATGTTTGAGTTATAGATAATTGAAAAAAAAATCACAATACTGCATGTCTTAGCATCTACGTTCGCTCGGAAATACAAAGTATTTCTCGAATAGTCTTAAATTCATTCTGAATCCTTTCTTGTATATCGTATCCATTTCAACACACAGTAGATTTTAAATTACATCAAATCTATTCAATACACGATAAATTCTAAATTACATCAAAAATAAAAATTTGAAGAATCAAGCTTTGTTTAATTTACTAAGGGACACGATGGACCCAATCATCAATAACTCTTACGTACGTAAGACTTAGATTCATAAATGTTTTTACTTATTTCATCGTGCAAATTCATCGCCCAAAGTATGGGCACGTATTTAAGAATCAGCTTGCATAGAAGAAATTGTTCGAATAACGTGAAGCTCCATGAAATTCAGTTCGAAGGTAGACATTCGAATAACGTGAAGCTCCATGAAATTCAGTTTGAAGGTAAATTGCGATTTTATTGAAACAATGCTCGTGGATTTCTTTACAACTGTGCTGTTTGATTTATTGCCTACGTTTATATGCATCTTCTAGAATTGGTAGCGAGTACAATAGTAAGCTAAATATCGAACGGCGTTCTGTACATTCTCGCAATTAATGATAAAATATTCGGCACAAAAAAAAAAAAACCGCCGCCCTTAATTTTAATCGTGTACATTCGACTATAGACGAAGCTTGAAAAATTGAATCGCCAATTGCGCGGGAGATCTGAACGTCACCTGAATGCCATCTGTGTGAATACCGATGCTAATGACAATTTAAAATCGTCGGTTGAGATGAACGCGCGTAAAAATTCCGGGAGTGAAAATTGGTGCAAGTGAAATTGCAATCTATTCCCGAGTGTACACGATGTCTTCATCAGCTCATGAATGCTGAATCAGCGGTCAATTCATTTCACGATCAAGTCGGCTACTACGTACATACACACTATAATAAAGTATATAAAAGCGTACAAAACACGTTTAGGGAAATATTCATGGCTCGAACAATACGTCAAACCAGTCGTACTTCATTTTCTCGTATACTTCGAAGCTCCGCCGTTTGTACAGGTTAGCGGAGAGATATTCGTTCTGTGTTCGTATTATTATTCGTTTCCTTTGCTTCTTCGTGTCGATTTACTCTTTTACAAAACGCGCATAAACACAATCGAGCACGGATGCCACGTTATGGCACGATTTTTAAACGTCCTCGTAAGAACGCACGAGTACACTGGCGGGTTCACGTTATTCACATTTTTCACAGTTACTTCTCGCGTTTTCCGTTTCGCTTCGCTTTGGTATATCGACTCCGCATGGTTGATCGACTGTCTTGATCTATCAAACTCTTAAGGAGAATCGTCTGGTACTGGGCAGCAGGATCTCAGACTAGGCTCGTGGTCCTGTGACAATCGAGTCTTTTATCACCAATTTCTAAATTGACACCGCAAGCTCCATTGGCATTCATCGGGAGTAATCTCTTTCAGATCTACGAAACTCCAGCGACAGCTGGACAAAATTCGTTAATTGCAATCAGTCTCTTTTGATTCTTGAACAACGTCTAGATCAAGATTCCAATATATTGCAAACAAATACACTAGCACCTCCTCCAATGTCGTAACTTGACTGTCCGAGGAATCGATGAAGAGGCAGTTAATATCAAAACATATAATTTTCCGAGGTGACTCGAATCACCCAGTCGAAGAGCGTTTCGTTAAGGCGTTATACTGTCACTATATGCAATCATCGATTTGCGATCGAGTTCATGTTGATTCACGGTAATAGAAAAAAAAAAAAAAAAAGAAGGAAAGAATATAGGTGGACGTTGAAAGTAGCAGAATACATTTATATATAACTGCTTCGCGGGATACATATACATATATCAAGTCTTTCGTAAAGGCACTTGGAAAGAAAATGGCACCATTCGTCATACGTCGCGCGTGTTCCACGCACTCTCGGCCTCTTCGTTCTTCCTTCTCCTCCTCTTCGGGGGATTTTTTTTTTCACTGACACTTGCTCTCGTTGTCCTTTCGCCTGTCTAGCTTCTGTATCGATGGTTCAAGTTGGTGTGGTAATTGGCGATCGCGTCGAATTTGTCTTTCTTCCGAGGACATTTACCTTGCCGCCTCATGTATTCACCGAACTCGCAGGTAGGCGTCGCGCACTCCTCGTTTTGAATGCATCTGCAAATTGACGTGATACGATCGCTGATAAAGGTCGGATAAAAAAAAGTTATGTGTATTATTAACCAGTGTTTACACCCTGAGCGAAATTTCAGTCGTATATTTTTTGAAAGTACATTTTCGTTTTTCCTGAAAAATCTTTTAAACGTTTGACCCAAAAACTGATTGTGTAACATATTTATTTATTTATTCTATGGGAAAAAGTTGGAGAACGTTATTGAAAAAAAACAAAGCAGAAGGCATATAATATGCAAACACAGAGAGAAGAAGGAAGAAAATTCTGCAACTTTTACAAAAGTAAAGACTTCATTAAGTAGTTCAAAATTTATTTACATTTTTCGAAAGCTTAGGATGATAAACAGAATTAAATCTGAATATGGTTGACTCAACTTTCGATGATACGCTTGCGCACATAATATTTATAATATTATGGAATTTAATTACGAAGACTTGTAAAAGTAATTTGAAAGTATCACTTACAATCTATCAGCGAGAGAGAAATATCCTTTTCCTCGTTTGATCTTGATGCAGTTTTGATGAGTCTCGAAACAGGTGCATTGGCACACGCCCTCGGACGTCATCCTCGGTGTGAATTCTGAAGGACACCGGCATCTGATCAATTAAAAATCACAGATTATTGATTTGTAATCTCACTCGATAGTCTATATATTAGCTGTACAAATAAGTTTTAAAGTGTTTCTTTCGAGTAACGTAGTATAACTCTTATTAAAAACACAGGCATTCGCCCGCTCTTTTGTCATTTTATGAATAGTATTAAAAATGACAATTCATTTGGCAATACTGTAAAAAATAGCCGAAAAATTAAGCAGTTTGAAGCGAGAAAGTATTTATTCGTCGCTGTATGAGTTTCATAGAGAAGAAAGAGCTAGAAAAGCATATGAATCGATTCTATCCTTGGGAATGATATCGTGTCTAAAAGCACGTGCACGTTTCGGTTTGAACGGTTTAAAGACGGTGATTTCGATGTTAGCGGTCGTAAACATAGCGGTGACCTTATCAAGATTAAAACTAAGATTTATAACTATTATAATTGAACCAAATAAAAGTAAAAAACAAAAACTCGTAGGATAACAACTGCGTTTTTTAATAGAGGGTGGAGTGAAAAGCATAGGCACGAGCAGTAGGACGTTCGTATCGATTCGTTTCGATCGGAAGGTGATCGATGCAGGTGTACGAGGACGTAGGGCATGAACTTACGGCTTTCTCGGCTGTGCCCTTCTCATGTTTTGAGGTTGCGGGGAGGGCTGATGATGCCTGTAGACTCTCTGCTCGGATGGTTTCTCGTTGCTCGTGTCGTATTCCGTCCTCTCTCGGCACTCGCATTCCGTGTGGTTGTAGAAAGACAGCTTTTCCACCACGCTGCTGCCGCCCACGTTCGTCGTCTGCAAGAAAAACCGGCGACGGATCGTTATTATTATTATCATCATCATCCCGCGTCCTCCAATAACGCGAGAGTCGACTCGAGAAGAAAATCGCGGCCCGCTTGAAAAACCAACGCAAAGAGCGCTTGGTGTCGTATCGCGTCGATTTTAATTGAGTTCAATTAATCTTAGTCGGCTGAGTAACTGGCTGACTGGCTGGCTGATCTAAAGTGGGTCCACTCGGTTTGCCGATGGTTGAGCCAACGGAAAGGGGTTATCCGTAATCGCGGGGCCACACGTAGCCAACTCTTCCAATCGACACTAATTACCCTCGGTTGCTATTTTTACGAGCAACGATTTCCAGGCTCGTTCCTCGAACGATTTCATGGAATCGGGACGCGGATTCGTATGAAATACATAGTAGACGCGTGTCGAAAGAAAGAACATTTTGAAAGCGGGACCGTGGAAAAGTTGGTGTCTCGCTTAGAGCGTTAATTACCGGCTACCTGGAGCGACGCGACCGGAATTCGCCAGCAGCTGATAAGTCTACTCGCGCATATCAATCAGCCGGCCAGCGTCTCTTCATCCTGGTATCGGGAATGCTGGATAGAAAGCTCGTAAATCGCGGAGGAAACGAAACGTAGTACAGAAGAGAATACAGATTAGCACGACTGCGTTTTAGAACGCACCTGGCCCGAAAGGAGCGCAACGTGGCCGGGTTTTAATCGACGAGCGTCGTTTATGATTGTTGGCAAGGATCGCGAATCGTGCGCGTAATTGATCGTGTTAAGTGGATCGTAGGATCGTGGCCGGGATCGATGACAATAGGCTAGCGGAACGAAATGCCGCGATCCCGTGTCCAAGGGCAGCGTAAAAGATTGTTCAAAATAACAGATAAATTCAATCTGTTTGTTATTTGCGGACAACGAATAAATTAATTAACGTTATTCGTTAACGTTATTAATTAACGTTAAAAGAGTATATTGTATTATCCAAAGAATGCAGCCAAGTACAAAACATAAAAGTCACTAGTCGCTTTAAACATTTTTATTTGTATTATTTGTATTATTCATAATATTTTTTATGCAACGTGTTTACAGTCGAAATAAGAAAAAATGAAATGCACTATACATATAAAATTCTACTATGTGTAGAAGAACTAATTAAGATCGATTTGTTTAAATTTACTTTCAACAGTAATCTCTTTTCGTAGAGATCATCTGAAATTATTTAGTTACGAGAGTGAAACACAGATATATGAATGCGAGTAAGAAATGATAAACGGATCCATAACTGGATAAATTTCCATAAAACTCGAGTAATAAATAACCGAATAACGATTAATCTTAATTAAACATTTATTTGTCGTTCTTGTTCAAATAAAAGTTTATTCGAACTCGCTGTCCAAGGGTAGCGACAACAGTTGGTCTCTGGTGGTTTCATCGATAGGATTCCGCAGGTAGGCGCGGTGATCACGACGTTTTGCCTCAACGTCAATCAGTGCAACGCGCCGCCGCGATCAAAGGTCGAGGGAGAATCAACGACAGACGGATCGCTTACGCAATCGCTAATTGCTGGGAATTTCAGAGTCGCTCGTGACATCGTGTTGCTCAAGTCTCGTCCAGCCCGTCGATCGTTCGTTCGACGTGTCTTTATTACGCGTTGTTACGTGGGCAAAGAGAAATATCACCGACACCGATTGGTAACGAGAATGAAACGCACTTTATAATCGTGCATGTAGAACCGCGAGATTTAACGACCGGAGAGGCGAATAAATACTTCGGATCGAGGATATATAAAAGTCAACGGGTTGCTAATACGGGCTGGAAATACGAGGAGGTTCATTTTATCGAATGTTAATGTTATTCGTGGCTAATGTACTTGGAAAGTAGTATGTCTGAAATGGACGAGCGTTCGGAGAAATCGGTGGATCGATTGTCTTCGATAAACCGGTGAACGTAAAGGTAACGCTGGACGTTTCCGTGGATCGAATAATAAAGAAACACGGTGGACAAATTGCTCCGCGGAGTAACGCGATTCTCCTCCGGTCGGTCTCTTGTCCGTTTCACAAAGCGCAAAGATCTTACTGGATCTCTGTAATACGAACTGCGCTCGTGCGCTGCGTACTCTGTCAAGACGATGCGCCAGGATTGAGATTCGCGATCGGCCCTGACGGATAGCCTGGCCGAGAGATCGTGGTCATAAATTTTACGCCACAGTGGCGTACCTAGCCTCTTATCCCTCGAGGCGTCTCGTTCCGCTCGAAACTGGGATAGCAACGTTGAAACCACCGATAGGATTATGGATTTATTCTTTCGTCGAATCTCGACGAAATTATCCCGCGGGCGTGTTGTTTCTCTACGAAATTTGCGTAGGGCGAAAAGATCGTCGCAAGATCGAGGGACGACGACGTTGGGTCGACGCCATTGTTGCATCGTTTTATCTCCTGGGCAACAGTCATGGTGGCCCCCATAGCGTTTTCTCGCGGCGCGTACATCCGTCCTGAATTTTTGCATATTTTTTGCATGATCCGCCGACGAAAAATCGAGCGTGAATAATGCACTTCCGGCCACGGCCCGGAGTGGGCCGGCTGCCTTCGTAAAGGGAGCCGCGAACAATGTCCCCATGGGGTGAGACGAGATACCGAATGTGCACGCCCATACAACGTACAAAGTCGACTCGAGCTCGTCCCCGATGGTGATCGAGTTCATGTTCGACCTTTTGTACCGCGCGACCTCTTTGCTTATGAACGTATGCATATCTCCATTACGAGTTCCCCTTCGCGAACATTCCGAGTCAAGAACTCTAGTCGACGCTATGTTGCTCGAACTTCACAATTTTCATTTTCATCTCATTCTCATTCACGGGTAGTGAACGAAGATTATTTAATGTGCAGTAGAAGACAGACAGTTATTAGCCGAATAACTTGGTGCGAAAATAATTGCAAACAGCAAAGGGTCAGCAAACATCGCGGAAAAGCTTAATAACTAGATCTAGATTTTTTACTGTGATGAAACGAGTGTGAGCGTGAATTTGAAGATTACAAGCGATGTCGAAGGAAGATAAACGCGTGGGAGGAGACGCGAGCCATTCAGGAAGATTCCTCCACGATTCTTTTCTCCTCGAATTCCCTCCCTCGAACACGCGTTTTCACGCGGAGATAGAAATTCGAACGTTGTCGCGAGCGTAGGAGGCGAAGGTGTAGAATTCTCTCGACGAACGACAGCCGGAATGATCTTGACAAGGACAAATAGATTGGAGGGAAGGAGTGTGCGAGGGCCTCTCTGTTCTCTGCCAGAGAAACGTTACACGTATCGTGGAATTTAATTTGTACGTGCGTTATTTCCCTTCAGCTAGAATCGAGCAGCTGACCGGCCGCCTCGTTAATATTCACCGTATCTCGCTCGGGGCACCAGCTCGTGAATGAAACACGGCAGAAGCGGGCACGAAATCACGTGCATCCCGAGTCTCGGGATCGGTGAACCGTGTCGGCCGCGTCTTCCACTTCGTGCACCGCCCTCTGTGTTTCCAGCAATTTTCGGAATACGAAGGCCCGCCGTTCCGTGACTCGATTCGCGATTCATCGCGAGCCACGAATGAGACATCGGAGCCGCGGCACCGTTGCGAAACGTCCGATTGTATTCCGATGCACTCGTTCGGCGAACTGTTCCCAAGGGGTTGTACTAACTTATACTGCGAGACTCGGTAATTGATTGAGCCTGTGGTAACTGCTCGTTGTTACTGACTAACTGTTCCAAGATTTTACCACCGCTCGCAGCGTGAATGCTTTACGAGCGCGTTTCGCCGGCAGAACGTGAACCACCGAAAGCTTTGGCTCGTTTCAGACCAGACCTGGGCGAAATTTATTTCGAATAATAATTTGCAAGTAAATTTTAGTGATTCCAAATAGAATCTCATCTACTGAACAGATACTTGTTTTATTGATACATGGTCGTGGAGCATAGGTTTAAATTTCTCCTATTGTCATCAAAAAGTCGAGTGATAGCCGTTTCAATTTGTATCAGTAAATAATAAATATAACGATTGGATCTATAAATATATATCTTGTATATAGATATATTATATATAATATATATTTAAATACCAGTTATTTCTATCAAAATCAAATAACAAATAAAGATCCTGGCAAATAGTAAATAATTTATTGGAAATAAATTAATTTAATTTTTATATGAAATACTTATTAATATAATTTCGTTACTTTACAAATAGATTATTTCTGAAAAATAACCTTGAAAAGTAATTTAAGAATAATGTTGCTAGAAAATTTCTCAAAACACCCAGGTCTGTCTCAGACTCGACGCATTCGATCTTCTCGACTTTCTCGATCGAAGAACTCTCTCGATTAAACTCTCGAGATACCTGCCGCCTCCATCGCGAAAGTATCTCGTGGGTGGTCGATCGATCTGCTTGATCGATATTCCTCGGAGATTTGATAAAGGCGATGTGTTTGTTTTATTTTTCTTTTCTTTCCTCTTGAGTAGTACGTAGCCTGTGTTTTCGCATGCAAATATCGCTTTCCTCCACTCACCGGGGGAATACTCATCGCGAGCTTCAATTTCGCGACAGCCGAAAGTCTGCGGGATATATTTTATTTTCTTAGCTGCCAAACTTTTACGCCTGCCAAAACCACTGTTCTAAGGGGACAGGGTTTCATCGTACTTGTAGGTCTCGTCTACAGCTTCGGCTCGGCGTGGGTTGACGAATGTTTTGGCAGACTGCCTGAAAGAAACGTCTTCGCCTCTGTGCCCCGAGTGTTTGTGTACCTTTCGCGATACTCGATATCTTTGAGCACGAGATCTTCGTTGCAGATTCTCGCCGGAGGATTTTATCTGACACTTTTGCAAGGACCGTATTGATGTTTTATCGTTGCATAGAGATAACACTGGCTGTTCCTCGCGTCGCGCCATTGATAATGAATGCGCGGTTCGCAGAATCTTTGCAACTTGTAAATGATTGTTAGACAAACGAGTGATAAGAAATGTTCTTCGAAGATCTCGAAGAGTATATGCTTCTCTTTCATCGGGCCTGGTCGACTAGACTGGTTATATTGTCAACGTTTAAGGAATGTAGTGAAGCTCTTCGTTAGATATCTCACAATTCTCTCTCTTCGTTAAAATCTCGTGCTAAGGCGCGCGTTATCCACGAGCGAATTCGCGAGCGCAAAAGTACCGGAAGTACCGAGCTTCTTGCTAGGAATGCAATTAATGCACGTGCTCCGAGCAATATTATCAAAGGCCGGCTGGACCCGCGTCGTGAACAACTTTCCTTCGTGTTCCGTGATTCAACAAATTCCCGTTTACTCGGGAAGCAAACAGTATACGAATTCTTCGGACTGGTAATTAATTTCCAGCGTTCATCGCAACGATCGTTGAAAGATGAGTTGCCTCGTCACTGCTCCCACGCAGTTGGTAGTTCGAACGATCGATCGTGGGTGTCTTGTACGTGTTTCAAAATCGTTTTTATCTAATCTCTTCAAATCCATCGAACGGGAAAGAAGGAGGAGAATATTCATTTATTCATCGAGAGAACCGAACGTAAAAATAGTATAATAGAATGTCCAATGGTGCAATAGAACGTCACGTTGAAATTTCAGCTTCGAAACGATTTGAAGTTTCTCAATATTGTGAAAAATTTCAATCGCTTTGAATACTTTATCGATTTGATTTCAAAACTCTTGAGAGTCTTCGTTTAGACTAGAGCCTTGAATGTACATATTGAGTCTTGATAGGTACATATTTAATATTTTAAAAGCATTTACACACTTGAGTGTGTATTTTGTAGCGTGAAAATCACTGGTAATCACCTCAAATCTCAGATTTTCTTGACGATAATTTTCGACGACACTTGTGCTTGAGATAATATGTATTGAATACTCGTCTATCCCGATATCAAATATTTATTTGTCAAGATCTTCAAGACTTTCGAGATTCGTAGCAAACCAAACTTTCAATGCTCGAGACTGAAATTGAATTTTCAGTCAGTATCCTATTAAATGAACTTTTGATTATTATATAAACTATTTATTCTCCCTCTTTTATTACCGCAATGTCCAAGACTCATACGGAGGATTTATTGCCTCCAAAGTATTACGTGTTATACATATCTACATACCTAGCGTGTTATTTATACTATGGCTACTTTTATCGTGAGTAGCCAATATCTCGCGTGCCGTTTAAGTCTTCGTTCCTCGTTCGTAAAGCCTTTCATCTTTAACTACCTTTTCCCAGGCAAAATAAATTGGCAAACCCTCGAGGACTTCATTACAGTTCGCTGCAGTCCTCGGTTCGGCGCCAGCAACCGAGGACTGGGAATGAAGACGTTCCACGAGGGATTTTGATCGAGTCGGGATCTATTCGTTAGCGCAAACCGCACGAGCCGTGGCACGGATCGTTTTACACGCACGGCCTGGCATGCGGATTTACCGGCGGCGTTCTTCGTCCCGGCATATTAGCCCGTAGTTCGTAAACTACGAGAGTCGAGTTATATCGTTCGTTGATTGCATTTACAATCTAAATGGTATATCCGCGGTGGTCGTTCCCTCGCCGTGTAACACGCAACACCTGCACGAATCCCGACGCGGACGCGATGAAGTCGCCGTCTGCGATTTATCGCTGTTACATCAACCAATAGGTACTTTGGAAAATTTGTCGAATGCGAGGAGGCGAGCTGAATTATATTAACCTCGTCTGGAAGGAAAGCCTCGGATATCGGGCGACAGATCGAAGATAGTACCGTTGCGTTGTGTCTAGATCCGTATCGCGATATCCATCGTTATAGAACTTATTATTATTATTATTACTATTGTTATCACTGTCACAATTAGTTTTTCAAGTTGATCCCTGGCTTTCGTCCAATTCTAAAATTTCGTTGGACAGGTATTGTTGGGTAGAGTTGAGATATTATTCTCAGTTCGGTGGGTCAAGGAACCTTCAACTAACAATTGAAATCAATTGGACACTAGTTGCGACCTGCTAATACAGCGATAGATCTTTATCGTTCCTTCTTCTGTCGATCTTCGAGGAAAAGAACTTCGATATCGCTCTCGCCGAGTTTTCTCGCTTTCCATTTTTCTGGATTCGTTAACGGTGTCCCGATCTAAATAACAACCACGTGAAAACTCGACTCCACGGCTCGTAAATCGCCGCGATATAACCGGCAGGCTCGCGTACACCGTTTTTCACGGGCACGTGCGAAAGCACTGAGAATGATTTGCATGCGATTATCGATGGGCGTTCCCGTATCCAATCGAGATGCTTATCTCGCCCGCGTTGCATTCAGAAGGCGATTACACGGGAATTAGCGGACCAGCTCGTCGTTGCCTCGGTCGTACGGCTAGTCGCGTCGAAAGTAGCTGCAACCTTGCGTAATCAAGATGTTTCTTTGCACCTTTCACGCAACAGATTTCATGGGTGCAGCGTAAACGACGAGTCGACTCCGCCATCCGATGAGAGTATCGCGCATACATGTAATAGTACCATGCACGCGTGCTATTATATTTTTAAAACAGTTGGCGATTCGATATATTGTTCCTACGTTACTGTGTCGTCGAAATACGTCGGACGATTTCCCAAAGAGGAGACGGCGTCTCAATTTGTTTCCCCCGATGACAGATCACGCGTAATTTTAGTTGTTCCCCGATAAGGCTGCATAAATCAACCTTCTCCCGAGTTGAACGCGGGCAGCGTTCAACCTGTTTCGAACCAGTTGCAGATTCAGATCGCTCGAGGCGGCCGTCGGCCGGCGATAACCATTAACCGACATTGTCAATGAGATCGTTTCGCCTGCGTGGCTGCGTGTTTCCAGCGTGTCTTCACAGTGAAAGCCAGTTTCGGCCACGCTCAACCGCGTGTGTATGTAGCTTTCTTAAATCCCGATCGAGAGGTTGAACAAGAAGCAACGTCGCTGGACAATTACGATTCCTTCGGTGATCATTCTCCGGTCAATTATTTTTTCGAATCGTCTCGTCGTATATCAACCGAGTTACGGAGATATCGGATCGATATCGTGTTGCAGCCGATACACGAGTCTCGCGGCATTTGCATACTCGTGTTGACAATTAACGTCAACGTTGAAAGGCCAGCCGATCTCGCGGCCATTCGCGCAGCTGCGCGCGCGCGCGCGTGTTCCAGCGAAATTCTTCGGGTCAGTTGAAATTCTTTCGCGTACACGAGTTGCGAATAAAATCAGGCGGTCTAGCTTTTTTTTTTTCTTCTTTTTCTCGCGAAACGTTTCAGGCACACGCAGGTGTGTCGGATGTAACGAACGAGAAGCATGCTATCGATCGATTAACGATTCTTACTCCCAGGTGTCGTGCGACAGATAGCGATCGTGACTCGAGTCATGCTGGCTCTCGCAATTCTTCGCGGTGGCGCGAATTAATTAAACGTTAAACCGACGACCGGTTCGCTCATACTCAATCGGTCTGGCATGCGCTTTGAACGATCAAATCTTTCTTTTCTTTTTTTTTTTTTTTTTTTTGTATTATTGCTCGAATACGAATATCCGAGTTTTGTAGATTCAGATACTCAGACGAACGGATATCCAAGTGTCAATTTAGATCCGAGCAACTTTTGAAATATGTACACTGTAAATACACTGGATTTTCATTACTTTCTGCACAAAACAAGAGAATTATATATAGGATTGTTGATGATAAAATTTAATATTTCAAGCAAATATAATTAAATTAATTAAAAAATATATTCCGCAGTGTCTATGCACGAGCCGCCATTGGATTTGAGTATTCGTGTATCTGAACGTGTACTTCTATTTATTCAAAATATACGGGGAAACCGATTTTACAAATTGCATAATCTGAAATAATACTATCAGTTCAGCGCGTAGAATGTATGGTAACGCTAACGGAGATGAAAGTGCATTTTCTATTAGCCAATAACCTGATTACGAAAGATTTGAATTTATTAATACAAATGAACCATAATCGGCATGGTTGCAAATGGTATATCAGCCAAGCCATGTACATATCCTATAAAGGTCAAATCCAGAGTGCTATTACTTGCATAAAAAAAAATCGGGAGACTTAGCAAATTTAGATTTGGACACTCAAATAACTCTTTCTTTTAATACACGACCTCCTCAATTAACGAATGGCGTAAGTTCAAAATTAAAAAAAAAAAAGAGTTTACTACAAAACTAGTAGATACTAATAATACTTGTTTCATTTTCCAATTTAACTTGCGTATATTTTGTTTTATGTCGTGATTAGAGCTCACTTATATGAGGCTTTATTTTTTTGATTATCTTAATATTCAAATGTTGTTAAAACAGAATGTCTCTTAATAATTAGAGCATCTGCTGCTAGCAAACATTTTGCTTCGACATAACATTGGAATATTTATTGCAAGATATAAAGATAGGAATTGTACATCGAGACGTTCCAATTCAAGCGACATTAAAAAGAATTTTTTTCTTAACTAAATTGAATCAACAACAAACTTTCCTTAACAACGGTCCCTTAAAATTTGTTATACAATCTTTCTTCCACGTAATTAATAAAAGTTTAGAATATCGTGTGTGCAGAGACGTTCTGGAGTGACTGTACCTCCGAAGGAATCTTAGACTTATTGTTAGTGTCTTACACAGAAATACTGAATTCTACAAACTAGATCGAGTGCAATAAGAATAGAAAGACAAAGTATACGAGAAGTAAAACAGATGTCTGAGCGGTGGGGATCTTCACGTGTGTATTGCCGGGTTAAGACACTTTACAAGACACTCGAGTGAAACACGGCTTATTAAAACACGGTGTATCGTTAGTCTTAAAGCCTAATGGCCCGAGTGATTTGCACAGTCTGAAGTAGCCGGAAAAGTGGGATCAACCGTGGCACTTGTAGACCGTTTAAACGAGCAACGGTCGATTGATGGCAATTTGTAACACGACTCGATTGTGCATTTCCATGAGGATCGCATGCCACGTTTATCCGCAATCGTGATCGCATCGGTATCGTGTGCACGCGCGGTTAACACAGTAAGAAGCGAAGCGGACGAGCATTTCACCGTTTTTGCGCGATCACGATTGTGGAATGCAGACTGGCACTGCGCGCCCCGATGTATCGACGTATGTATTCGAACACGTGAAACAGCATCGCGTCACAACCAAGTCTAGAAATTAGCGGGGCACCTGGAACCCTCGCCTCGACATGATCGATATCGAAACATCTACTTGTTCTATTTCATCTTTTGTTGATCTTTTGTTATGGACTCTTACATCCGTGGGAGATTAGTTCCAAGATATCAAGTTCTAAGATATCAATGTTCATGAATAGCAGCGAATCATGTTATATACGTACATTTTTTTAAAATTATGATATAACTAATATTATTGCGAAGAATGTGTTTTTTAAAATTGTCACTATAGTTGTTCTGGGTCGATCGGAAACACTTACACGCTTACGTATATTATGTATACGTATTTTTTAGTCATTTTTTAAAATTTAAAGCTACGAATATATATATATACGCATATTTCTCGTCCACATTTGCACGTGTCTTTTGCATATTTCACGTGGATAAAAGTCCGCATTCCAGTGATAAGAATCGAGAAAAGCGCGGGTGAGACAGTTGCGCGAGAGAAAGTCGAACGGAGCATACTGTTCATTTCCCTCGGTCCACCGAGAGTCAAACTGAAATCGATAAACTCCGGATTAAGGAATTTGGATTTGAAAGTCAATCGACTCGTTCGACGTGGGACCAGTTTTTGCGAACGGGAAGAAAGGACGAAAAGAGGGAGGAAGAGGTGGGGAGAGCGTTCGAAACCGCGAGAAGCCGATCGCAAACGTTCCCGGTCTCGTCGCGATCGATCTTTCGCGTGTCTGCGACAATTTGTCGGCAGCGCGAAGACGAGGGACCGACCCTCGCTATGAATGCTAAATCCAGCCGGTTGAACCAGCACAAGTTTCTCAAGCTTGCAATGCTCGAGCATCGACACATCTCGCCTTCGTAGCCTTTGGAGGGATTATTTCGCTAATTCCTCAGCTTGTTCACGGTATTTACCCGTCATCCTGTTTCCTCTTCGATACGTTTCTGTAGCCATAACAAGAACTTCGTAGAAGCAGGATCTGTCTCTTGACGGCAGCGTCGGTCTATAAGCTAGACGTGTCATCGCGTTATCGTTAGTTTATTTCACACGCCACCACGGATCACGTTATCGTTCGTGAGCTTGATACTTTGACGCAGAGGCTGTGTTATGAAGTAATTGCTAATCGATAGCAGAGCTACTCAAAATTTTTGAAATATTTCTGTGAATTTCGTTACTCGACGGTATTATAATTCGCAGACTAAAAGGGAAACAATTTGTCCAAAGATGAGATATTCATTCATAAGTAAAATCACTATTTTATAACGAGTCTCATAGCAAGTTTACTTGACGAAGGATCAAAGTTAAGGGTTATTTAAAAAGCGTTCTTAAAAAAATTCTGTTCGAACTTATACACTTTTTGTATAAAAAGAATATCTGTTTCTGCTCAGAATTTTTATAGAAAGAAGTGTTACACTTCTTTTGAATAGCGTTCTAATGGAACAGATATTTTAGAATTTGTTTATGTTATTTAATTATAATTAATTATACAAAAGTTCCATAGGAAAGCTATTTAAGAACATTTGATTAAAAATCCATTCTTACATTCATACGAGTATTACTCATTGAATTATACATTCAGTGAGATATTGAGAACAGATATTGAGAACATTTTTTAACACTGATGAACAAATTATCCGTATTATTCCTCGGAAAAAATTTTTATTTTACAAGTTCTATTGTATCTGAAACTTTTTAAGAGTTTTCAAAAAGAGTTTATTTGTCTGTTCTCATCGGGACTTGCAATGTGAGAACATTTTTTTAAAAAAACAATGTATACTACTTTGTATCTTCTGTTTTGTGGAGTTAATCGATTTGACATGCGAGCTACTTGGAATGTTAAAAAGTTCAAGTGACAAAAACCGACGTAAGGAGAAAGAGTCGTACTTGTTACACCCACCGACGTAAATATGCTAAATACACATGAACGGAGACACTGATACCTCGAATAGATCGAATTCTCGATAGGGAGGCCATGGTACCGGAAGCGTAGACGACGCGGCGCGACGATAAATCAGTCGAAAAGCAGGGAACAAGTTCTCTCAAGAGAAACGTAGCGGATCGTTGGGACGATTTGCCACGCGACGAGGTTTTTGAACGAAACGGAGAGCAGAGAGTTACGTGTAAATCGAGCTCGATCGAGATTTCGCAGGTCGTGCAGCGAACGAGACTCGCGCGGGAACACCGGACCAGGCCATCGAGGAGGATCTAATTACAGGGCTCCGCTTCTTGCCGTAATTAATCGCTACGACCCGGAAGATTTATGTCCAGCTCGCGTATAGATCGTCTTCCCTTGTTTCCCGTGGTCGCCGACCACTGTTTGTCTTTCGATCGACTAAAATCGCTCGCGACGACGTCCGATTTCAACGTCGTTGAACGCACGATCACTCGAATTATCCGAAATTACCGGCCTCAGCGTTAATTAAGGATAATTTTCTTTGATAGCGTAAGTGTAGTAGTAACAAATGTGAATCAGAGTACAAATAATCGTATAATTAAATTATAATTGGTTACACGCGAAAGTGGTATCATATAGTGACATTGAGTGTTAATCGCAAGCGGAAAAGACCTACAGGTATAGAAAATCCTGTACAAGTCCGCGGAAAGTTTTCTTCGGCATCTGGCGAAAACGATAGAAAGCGAACATAAACGCGTGAACGATCGAAATAGAGTCGGAAGAAGGAACGACGATGCAACGACGATGGAGTGAAGATTTTCTTGGAGTTTGCGCAGAACGTCGCGCTCGAACCGGCGCGGCTGGTAACAACGCGTTAATATTAGCGACGCTGGAATCCCGGCGAAGAGGGTGATCGCTCCAACTGCCAGAGGGACAATGAATTTCCGGTTAGCTTTGTACGTCCGAGTCTAGCGACAATGTCCTCATTGTCCTGCGTGGCTTGCATAAAGATGCGCGGCCGTGCCGCGGTTCTCTTTCCCTTTGTCTTATAAATTACAAGTTAGCCTTGGGATCTCGCCCTAACCGTGAAACGCGGATCTTCACCGATCGAAATGCCGCGAATCGATGAACGTCTCGCGAGATTCGTTCCTACGAACTTGGGGCAAAGAGTAAATTCGGTTCGCGGCGTAGTTGACTATTACAGTGTGCGTGTTATTTAATTATTTCATTTCAAATAAGTCTAGAATAGAACTTTTTGTTTTTCACTCGAGGAGTCCTTGAATAAGATCTGCGTGAATCTTACATCCTATTGAATAGAAATTTAAACTATTTATTGATAATCAGAATGTGAAAATTTAACTATATCTCTTGTCATTACAGGCATTAATCTTTTCGATATCAGGAAGAAAATTGCGATAAATAATTTAAAAAGAATGAGGTTTAAATCACGATTAACGGAATCAAATTACTTGAAGTTGGCGAAATTCGAACCGCGAGTCGATTAAGTCAGTTGTCGCGATGTCGTATTCGCTTTGCTTGTTTTATTTTCACAGTCAGCGAAATAGTCAGCTACACCGTAACCTAAATCTGCTCGTTGTATTTTTAGCTTTAACGTAGCTAATAAACTCTTGCGTAGCTAATGATTATCTGCTGCAAGAGTTTTCGTTACCTGCGAATGAAAATAATAATAATAACATAAAATAGGGGAAAAAAGTAGAATATAAATGGGCCACCATTTAATGAAAAATGATTGAGATATCGATCGACCGTCGCGATACATACTTCAATGAAAACAGCCAGTGCGTTCGTGTGAATGGAAACGTTTCTATATCTATTCTTCCATCGATTGTTGCACAATCGTCTTCACGTGTTACAAACGTATCGAGTTGTTCCTCGCGCCACCATTTCTCTGCCGATTGGTCAATCTCGTCTATCGATTTCAGGCTCGTTAATCTGCGTGTAATCTTGTTACGAATTGAAAAACGATCCGTGTCGCGAAATTGAAAGGGCGCGGCTCGTGTGAAACGGGAATGTCTTTAAACGTGTAAAACCACCAGCGTCGTAAACTATTCACGAGACTGTAGCTCATTCGATAGTCTTTATTTGAACATTTCTGTCAGAAATAACTTCAGACTGTAATAGCATATCTTTTCTCGCTATTGCTGGCAACAGCAACGGACAAATGTACATAAGTCGATTACAGACACGTGATTACGCGAACGTGAGAGGTTATTAACCTTTTAACTGGCGAGGCAACTTACCGAAAAGCGCATTTTGCACGAGTCGTGACAAACGAATTACGACGAGTTAATTCGCCATGAGCAGAATAAATACGAGATGACATAATTTACGTTTTACGCGAAACGAAAGTGGAAGATGTCGTGCCAGCATAGTAACAAAGTACCAAAGAAACAAATAAGTAAATTTCTAGCCTTTGGTTTTCAATATTTCGTGTTTTTTTTTTTTCTTTAATGAAACGTAAATAAAAGAAATGTTAGATCTGATATTCCTCAGTTAGAAGATGTAAAGAACACGTAAAGGACAACGAAAATTAGGAAAAAAAAAAAAGGAAACAAATGTATCAAGTTTAAATTTATAGATAACGTCTTCAGAGTTCCTCGTTAACTCGTCTTGCGCGCTGGAGGAGTATTTTCCAATGACGAATTAACCCGTCATTCCCGGTTAAAACGTTGATATCACGAGGATAATGGATCGAACAATCGAGAACGAAGTAGGTTATGGTTCTCTTGGGGTAAAATAGATAGGTTTCGTGCACGAGAGGATTGGGATGGCGTCGAGACTAGCCTCGACGGGCTCGTTAAAGCGACTCGGCCCTCCGGCAGTTCGTGTTCACTTTCTGGACATTCGAAGGTTACTTAGGAACTCGGTTGCGAGGTAGTCACCCATCCTAGTGTACTATTTTCCGACGTCGGATCTTTGCACTCGGCGTCCCACCGCGCGAGGAACTTTAACGTCGCCTCGAGCTGACTCACGGAATATCTTCGGAACCCGGCGAATGCATTTGGAAGCACCGACCGAGTCGGAGGAAAGTGGTTTCGGCGCAGATTTCGCAGTAGAATATATTCTCGTCGCGATATACTCGCTTCGGTGCCTCGATTATCTTCCCAGTGAATCGACTCTTCTTCTTCTTCTTCTCGTAATCGACCGTACCAAATCGCGGTGTAAAGCGCAATTTCGCGACTGGTGGTCTGTTACTTGAAGGAAAATGTCATTCCCCGTGATTGGCATCCGTGACTTTGCTCTCCGTTTCGCTTTTGCTACTTTTTTCTGGTTATGTTACGAGGTTATGATACGATAAATACATTGACGTTATAATCGATTGTAGCATTAAACCTTGATTGTACAAAGAAAACTTGCACAAAAATGTACCGGGTACAAGGGCATTCTCTCGAAGAATAATCCAATATATATTTTATACTTGTTGTATTACATGTTTTGCTAACAGCGCGGTGAATGTTTTCGTTTTACGAAGGAATTATGACAAGGTCAGTCTCGTTTTTTTAAACGGAATGTCGTGTCGTTTTATCAGTGGCTGATAACGGCCGGTGAAGCAAGTTCAACAACCCGCGATATCCGGCGACACGAAATTCCAGACTGAATTTTCAAAAAGCTTCACGAGCTTCACGTGCTTCGTATTTTACACGAGCGACAGTCGTTATAATCAGATTGTAACGGATATATGAGTAGCTCAATCCGCGCGTTTCGGCGACAGTTCTCGTACTTTTCCTTGTCTTGGATCGTTATCGTAAATTTCAACGAATGAACCTGCATTTGCGTCCTCGAGTTTTTCGTATTCCATAATCTTTTAGATTGAACCCGTTCGTTCGATTTGCCAGACATTCGAGGAATCTCCTGACCGCGCGGGAAATCGCTTTCATGGGCCGCGTGCTCGTAACTCTCGCGTTTAGAAAGTCGTTCCAATTAATTTCGGATTCTATATCGGATCCAACGGATCGAATCAAAGAAACTCAAGATTTTAATCCAATTCAATCGACGCGTATGGAGCTTTTACAGTAACAACATATTGCGTTGTAGATATTTGTAATATTCAGTAATAATAAAATATATATATATAAATAATATATATATTTAATAAAAAAATATAATAAAAGTATATAATATATTTGTTCGTAGAGTGCAGTCTAACAACCATTCACTAGCAATTCAGGTTTATTTGATTTCTCAACTTATTAATGCATTACGCAATTTCTAACATCATACAAAAAAAAAATAGCCTAATACGTAGGTTGTTGAATTCGTCTCAAATGTTGTCGTATTATGAAAAGAATTATCGTTTAAAAAAATTAATTGAACCTTAAAGTTTTCTTCTCTACTGAACTTGAAAAATAATAGTTTATGTGATACTTCACTACTTAATGTGATAGGTAACACTTTTTTGATAAATCCAATATTTTGGCACAGATAGTATAAAATTCACAGCTTAATAATAACTGTGAGATAGAAAGCGTAAAAGATATTTTAGATATACGTGCAGATAATTTAAAATACAACCTAATAGTAACTATAAAATAATAAATTGCGTATAATAATGAAAAGTACGTTAGATGAAGCAATGAAATGTCCAAAGTTAGGAGCTTGATTCATCAAATTGAAGATAAAAATATCAGAGAAAGCAATCATCATGTGCAATGGTTTTTATATCTAGATCAATTCAATCGAACCTACACGAGAAGAATGACAAATAGAAAAGGGAAAATAATAAAATTTAACAGGCTAGCACAATTGGTTTTATCGTTAAGAAGTTTGTTCTTAAAAAAGACAAAATCACACATGAATCTCCTCTTTCCCAGTGAATGAAGCATAAGTTGATCTATCACAGATCGGTAGTCATGATCGTCAAACAGCAAATGTATGTTGCACTCCTTCAAGAAAATGCCTCGAAATTGTTGAAACCTATTTTCCGGTGATCATCGGTGTTCTTCGTTTTAAATACATCGCTCCAAACAGCTGGAACGACGCGTTAATGGACGTCAGGTTTGGCTATCATCAGAAAAGTCTCGAACGAGTGATACATGGCAACGATAAATCATGCGTGAGACCCGTGAGATGCTTTCCTCTTCTTCTCGCTCGCTCCGTCGTCCGATTCGCGCAACTCGGCGGCAAGCCACTTAATGAACAGGACAGGTGAGCGCGAGAGTTAAGTGGCATAAGTGAAAATGTACGAATGACGCGGGGAAGAGGGTTCGACTCTAATGGGAATCCTTGATAAGTCAGCGTGAAGGAAACGATATCCTTTTTTCGCAAAAAACGGCGATGGATTTAACCGCGTTCGTGGTTCATTCACCACGGACGACTTGAGCAGCCTCTCTCGTGTTCGGATAAGCGAGAGTTTTAACACTTTCTCGGCGGGATGTGTGAAACGACGAATGTGTAAGAAATATCACAACTATCGTTCTAGAAGTTTTATAAATAATTGTACAATTTTATTATTGTACTATTTTAATTCCTTGACAAAATTAATATTGATTTCTGTTCAAACAGAGGCATAATTGTATAAATCTATTTATATCAATTATATTTATATCATTTGAATTATAAGGATGTGTAAGAAATATCACAACTATCGTTATAGCAGTTCTATAAATAATTGTACAATTTTATTTTTGTACTATTTTAATTTCTTGACAAAATTAATATTGATTTCTGTTCGAACAGAGGCATAATTGTATAAATCTATTTATTTCAATTATCATTTGAATTATAACGATTAAGATTATAGAATTTACAATAATTGACAAGAATATCCGTATCTTTTAAGCACTCGAAAGTCTGAAATCAGTCATATCGATGGGTTCGATTAAAATAACAATTGCACAACTATTTAACGATAAAATTTTTATAATGAAAATTCTAATAAATAATACATATTTCTTACACGCAACTCAAATATCCCCCAATGAAAGCGTTAATATTTTTGGCCAACCAAAATCAAGTATTGTTCATATATACATACGTGTGACGCCCGTCGTGAAAGCGACGTCATTAAAGCGACTCGACCGCGAATCACTAGACATTTTACACGTGTCGTGCGATGTAAAGAAGGAAAGGAGGTATCCTAAATTCCATGGGGCGCGACGAAAGTCTCGACCGCTTGGGGGAAGAGATCATTTGCGGGATATAAAGGTGGCTGGCCTTGGCGGAGCGTAACTGAGCAGCCACGATAGACGGAGGACGAGGACGAGAAGAGAGAAGGCAAACTATTGTCGATGTGAGCTCGGCTCGAAAGGGAGATTATATTATACGAAACGGACCAGAAGGGGCGTCAGCGCGGGTTTCTTCACGTACGCACGTGTCCCGTGGTGTCATTATCGCCCACGCGCGCTAACTGTACGCGCAATTGAATCTCTCTTGGTTCTCCGCGTGCGGCCCCCCTCGACGACAGGGGCCACGTTCGCCCACGACGTCTTCTCTCAGCGTCTCTTCCAACCGGACTCTCATTCCACGTGTCCAGGAGAGAGGGATGGTCGATGGGCCTGCGAGTTGTAATTAAAGGGCTATTAGTCCTCCGCGGACGTAACGAAGTGTTTTACAAACGATTTGTTCGGACCCACGGCACGTTGAACGCTCGAAACAATTATCGTTTATTACACAGTGTGTTCCCCGACTGTTTAAATGTCAAAACTGACCAACTAAGGAAAAATTGTTCTTTAGAGATTTGCTCCATTTTGGGGAACGTAACAGGAAAGTTTTCGTTTTTCTATTTGTGTATTTATTTACACATATTTGATGATTTATTTTATTATTTATATTGTCATCTGTCTTTAATGAAAATACTGTTCAAAGAATTGGTCATTTGTCGGGGCGCGAGCATTACATCGAATATTGGCTACGCTGGGTAGGTAGATTATAGGTAGATATCGTTCTGGTGATGTTTGTGCACCGTTGTGATTTGGTTTCTCAGACTGGCAACGAATAAACTTACTGAACGAGCGAGAAAATTAAAACTTTTCTTTGAAGTTTCTTCTTTTGCGATTTTCTTTAATATGGAGTAAATTTCTATAAGATTTTTGCCCTTAGTTTGTTATATATATATATTTGGAATCCAAAAATCCTTACGACTAAACGGCAGACTCTTTTATGCGTTTGTAAAAAATTTGAAAACACATAGTGCACGAAATCATAAAGTAACGAAAATATAATACCTGTTACGATAATTAATATGTGAAACAAACCCCTGTCTACAACAGATTCTACTTTTCAAATTGCTTCCAGAAAAATATGAATTTGCATAAAAATCCGCGGCTAATTTCTCTCGGTCGTTAATTTTGAATTAATCGAAGATTCACGGACGACGCTGACGGCGAAGATTGCGATCTTTCAACGGGTTAATCGATTGTATCAAGTATCTCGCCGATCTCGCCGCGACGCGTCGGAACGCAGCGCAGGGAAAACTGTATGCACGTAATCGGAATTTAAGAGATCGATCGACGAGGAACCGAGATAAACGTCGAACATTTTCTCCGACCCTCTTAAAACTCGGACTTTCCACACGCATTCCTCGGATCTCTGGAACCGATGGATCAGTTTCACCGTACACGCGTCGCTTCTTCCGGTTCGATTGAAGAATTATCGTGGCGACGATACGAATCGCGGCTCGCAACGGGGGTCGCGGCATGCAGGTCGCTGCTCGGCTATCTCGATTTTATTTATACGATTGAGAAAACGTTTCTCTTCGGGCTGAAACGTAGCTGATCGGAAACAAAGCGCGGCCGCTCGGTGGAAAAACACGAACGAGGCCAGACGTTCGCGCATACTGTACGCGCGTGTTTCCTGGCCCTCGCAGGGGATTGTAGGTGCGGAGAAAAGGCGTGGGTGCCTTTGCTATTATGTACCTGACATCGTGACGAGCCACGAGGAATCGGTAGTTGCCTGGAAAGCAACGGAGAGAAGAATCCTTGTCGGCAACCTGCTGTTGCTGTTCTCCTCTGTTGCAACGTTTCAAGACGTTTGTTACTTTTGCAATGTAACCCTATCAGAATGTAACGAACATCCGTTTACTTCGAAACACTTTGTATATTTTACACATAGAAGTGGGTGTCCCGTTTGAAACGGGAGTCCCGCCTCAATTATCTCCTCAACTGTTCGTTATAGAGAAACATGTTTCGGTGGTTGAAGTCATCGACCTGTCGTATGTTGATATTTCAAGATCATTTACAACCTTTCAAAAATTACTTTCTTTCTTATTCGAAATGGTAACCTCGAGCACCAATGACGCACTGATTCTATCTTCGAAGGATAGTTGCGATTTAAAGGGTGTTCCATGTGTGATAGTTCGATGAATAAACGGGCTAATTTCACCATAAAAAAGAATATCAATCGTTAATGAGATATCAAACTATTTAAAAATTGAATTAACTGATTAAAAATGAAAGGAACTCAATTCGTTATTCATGATTAAGTGAAGAATTAATTAAAGAATTAATTAAAAATTAAATTAAATTAAAGATTAAAGTAAAAATTCAAATCCTTAATGAACGATCAAAAGGTATTTAATCGTTCGGCGCAACTAACGAGCAAAGTAAGAATTTGGAATAAAGTTGAAACGTAATTGATGATTATTGGAAAAATTTCATCGTTAATTGGTTCATTCCTTGTTTATCCAACTCTGCTCAACATCATACGTAAAGAATCTTGTCCAAAAATACTGTACGCGGTTGCTCGTCTACCGAGCCTTCAAAAGTAGAGTACAGCGAATATCGAGCAGGTATAATCTTGACGTCCTACGCTAGGGATAACATTGTTATTTCCCATGCTTCTCGAGAGCCATTGTCGCCTCGTGTAAACCAGAAACGATAACTCTCGTCTGTCTTTCATCAGAGGAAGCTTTACGGTGTTAGTGGTATCGCTTCGATGGGATTCACGGACGATTTGCGCAGGCGAGCAACAACAATGCTACCTTCTGATCGGCTCAAGCCCCATTAATCGACGCTAACGTCTCATTACGAAATTCTGACAGTTTTATCAAACATTTCCTGTTCCTTCGTCCCACGCGTCCGTGTTAACGCTTCGCAACATGATCCGCACACATCACTCAGATGTATTAAAAAGAGATCGATACTTTTGTCATCAATCACCAATTGATTGTTCTAAGACATTAAAACGTACTAGTCTATTAGTTCTAGGAACTCAATCGTTACATCGACGTTAAGGGAAGAAGCACGTGTCGTCTCATTTGTCTTACGAAGAAGAACACATTTGTTCTCGATGGAATTCGAAATATCACGTTTCGTTTCCTTCCGTGAAGAAAAGCACATTTGTCCGATTTTTAACGAAAGGAAGCACGTTATCTTTTGCAGTGAAAATTTATTTCCACTGTTCAACGTAGCCTTTGAAATAATGAGAGACCTTTTTCTCGTGTAACAATAAATAAAGCAGATATTTAAGTGATCTCATTTAGCTGAAACGTCCAAATACTAATATTACTATAATAATTATTAATAGTGTATGAATGCTAATACTATATTATTGCTCGATCGATAGTTTTGTAATTTTTTATCAGCGATCGAATCTCTCCAGGTTACTCATCCGTACTTGATTATAACGGCTTCTGTTTCTATCGAAAACTGAAAGATCGATTTCGATAGAAGCCGATCCGCGTAACCGTAGCCGTTCTACAAATTATCCGATGAATGGTCCCTCATTTTCGCGTCTCTTTGTCCCGGTCGACGTTCGTCGACAGCTCGTTCCCGATACCGTGGCGCTTAACCCGTCGACCTATTGTCGCTGTTCGGCACCGTCATTCCGTCAAATTGCTCTCGCCCTCGTGGATCTCGTTGCCGAGACTCCAAGCCAAGTTTCTCGCGTCACTATCCAGATAAGACAGGCCAGCATCTCGAGTCCGAGTGATCATCGTCGCTTTTACCCGAGCTCTCCGTCGTTGCTCAACGCGTTTCGTAAATTAACAAAGTTACGCCGATTACTTTGCTCGCTCTCGAGATAATCTTAATTACATCGGAGTGGGTTTCCTTATCGTTCCTCCTCGAGATCTCGTGCGATGATTCGCCGGCTGTCGTAGGCGGTTAAAAAGAAGAGGCTCTTTCTTTTCAAAGCTTACTCGACTACTGGGGACTACTCGAGTCGTTGCGATACCATATAACAAATCTGTCACGACTCGTCACGAATTAGGCTTAATCGAGAACGTCATTTCCAAACTGTCGTGTTGAAAAAGAAAGGATCACGAACATAGAAGATTCTGGCGAGATCGTTTGGCGAGGACGCGAGAATCGTTCCACGATTCTCCACGGAGTGTTACGGGACCGGTAGTCGATTTATAATCGTCGCCACGGCGATTTTCTCTTTTCTTATTTTTCCCATGCTTGTCGACGATTCTCCGTGACCGTTGTGAACGATCGCCGGAGAAAGCACGGTGTGGCACGTCGCCGGTTCGCGGGAACTCGCGTTACTCGCGTTCTCGAGGTCTTCTCAGAATTTCAATGCCTCTAAGTTTATGTAACACGAGCAATACGCAATTACCTTTCGATAATTTATTTAGTTATTTATTTGGGAAATAAAACGGGATGAATGCTTTTTATATGAGCGGGGCACAATAATGGAGACTAGAAAATATATCAAGTTACATAGGAATTTGAACACTTTTGAATCGTAATGCAAGGTGGAAAAAATACGTATTACTAAAGGAATAAGTTAATGTATCAAAATTAACAAGACTGATGACTGATAATTTCTAAAAAGAATATAACTTTAGCAAGCGTACATTTAATTGTATCAGATATGAAAATGCAAATCATAATTGCATAACTAATTGATGGCCAGATTTGAAGGGAACCTCAAGGAAATGATCTGAATCTTTTCAAGCTGATTCTTACGTTTGAACTACGTATGAAGTTGCCAAATAATGGAAACATAAGTAATGGAGAAACAACGGAGCAATCAGATATTGTTAAATTTGCTACACCACGTTCAATGAAATCTAGCATTAATATACAGGGCTGGGGAGAAATAGTAAATATAATGTAAATATTTTGATTTTCTCATGTGTGTAGTTACATATGGAAATATCATTGTGAAATAAGTATTTCATTAAAGTATAGGAAAATAATGTTTCATCAAATAGTAATATTTCACAGAATAGTATTTAGAATAATGGTATTACAACTAATAGTATGTAATATATATGTATATACGTGAACATGAGTCGTGTTTATACCTTTTGTATATGTACACACGAATCGAGTCTATACCTTTTGCGTATATGTGTACACGTATCTCGTTTATACCTTACGTATACCTTATGTATACAGGTATCTTGTTTATGTTTTCATCACACCTTGGATGCACACACCATACTACTCGTTCTTCCTCATCTCGTTCATTTTCCCTAACTACCAATACTCAACATTCACACAACATACCAACCTTTGTTGCTACGCTCGTCGACATTCATAATGTATCCACCTAACTGAATAGAAGGTTATTTTTAAAATTTGTACGTTTTATTTTCAATTCATTATTTTCGATATTTGAATCCGAGTGAAAGTGGTAAATAATATTTTCTCATAATTTTAAGTATTAAATGAAATAGTATTTCCAAATAGTATTTACTTATGCAAATATTTAATGTTTACTATTTTATATCAAATTATGTCAAATTTTCCCCAACCCTGCTATTGACTGCTATTGACTCGGTTCACTTTTCACGAAGTGATCGATCGCTTGACGGAGAAGAAGACTCTTCACCTGGAAAACATACCTTGATCTACTTCGTCCATTGAAAAAGAGCGTCGGACGACAGATATTCCCTGTTAATCGCGTTGATTTATCGATCGTAGCCAGATCGAATTGCACAAGCGCCTTATGCATTATGCATCGGAACCGGATGGTATTGTAGCGAATCAATTAAAGGGATCGTTCGGTTCGCGCGTTCGACTCCACACTCGCCGGAGAATATCCTTCGAAGAGCTGGCGACCTCCCCGCTACCTGGGTACATAGTCCTCGCGAATCAGCCCTAATGCATAATGCAACGCATACGTTCACAGAACGGAATGAACCGGAACGCGAGCCACGCCGGTGCGACCGATTCGACTGCACATTCGACGTGCATCGCAAGAGCACGCTTTCGACGGACGAGTTGCAAGTAAACCACGTCCTAACTTGCATAGCTTGGATGTGGCGGGTGTTCGTAAGCGCGGGACGTCGTGCAGAGGAACGTCGTGCAACCGGAAAAGAATTTACGACTTGGAACGACAGGTGGTCGGGAAACTTGGCTGCAACTCGCTCCGGACGAGTTACGTTGTTTGACGAACTTTCAAGTGAAACGTTTATTTTGAAAGTGGTGTATGTCACTTTGTCACAGTAATGAAAAGTTGTCATTTGTTTCTCGGATGAGTTGGCTCGTGCTCACCCTAGCGAAAATGATCGAGATATTTCAGATATTATCGCGGAAGATTAAAATGACGAAGAGATATTCGATCGGATGTGGTAAATAAGCAAAAACCGAGGGTAATAGAAATTCACGAGATCGCGTGGAAGAAATAAATTAATACCACAAAGTAAGAAAAAAAAAAAAAGAAAAAAAAAAAAGAACGAGAACTGTAATTGGACGGTGTCGAAAGACAAGGGAAAAGAGAAGATTAAAAAGCAAAAGGGAGCACACACAACACGCGTGAGGAGGGAGAAAGGAGGAAACGTGGACGCGTGCATTCAGGTTCGAGCGACCACACGCGCGGAGTTAAACTTCCCTACCTAAACTGTTTCCTCGTCCGAGTCTCGCCGAGAGGTTAACCCTTCTACGAAAACAAACTTCCGCGAGTCTGTTAACGACCGGATCAGGCTCGATTAAGAAAGCTCCCGGCGTGGGGCAACGTTCGTTCCACGGGGCAATTAGGTGGAACGGGATTCTAATTGAGGAACCGATAGGCACACCGTCTAATTAGTTGAACGCGAGTAAATATTAGCCGGCACCGGCTACGACCGAAATTAGAAATCCCTCGCAGCGTATGTCGCTGTCCACCCGATTGAATAATTATGACAAGTTGTCGGATACCTTGGCCAGGAAGTAATTACCTATTCGGGACCTACAAGTACTTCCTCGGCATCGTGCAACACACCTCGTGTCTCGAAGTATGTTGAGTTACCCGAGTTACTCCGGATGAGGTTACTCTTTGGATGAGAAGCAAGAATTATCACGAGATACCCACGAGGGTACATGAGACTATACATTTATTATTTCTACTCGCACTATTGGGATTTCCACAAAATAATTTATGTTTCAGCGACAAGTAATAAAACAATCTAGGTCTTTAAACAATGACGCAATTACTTTATTTTGTCCTCGTACGAAATGCTAACAAGTCCATAATTCTCAATACTAGTGTATTTCCAACTACAATATTTTTCCAGTTGTGAAAAATACTTTTTCAGAGCTGGCAGATGTTGTCTGGTATACGTAAATATTTTTCAGCAAGTTTTCCTAATCTTTTTCTCGGGTTCTCCACCTACTCTAGTAGACGTAAATTATAATTTGTTTTGTTATTTGTCACAAAAATATAAATTACTCGAAACATCGGATAAAACAGTATCGAGTGTTCAGATTATCCGGTCGGGTATTAACAATTCTAATAACAATTCGATACCTCATCTCAATATATCATAAGATAATCTGGGTATCTGCATACCCAGACATTTTATGAGACACCCTGATAATTTTGCTCTACCCGAATACTTTATGGATACCCGAGTGTCTCGCATAGCTCTAGTATCAACTATAGAAGTTGTTTAGTAACAAGAAAACGCAAGAAGTCGTGGCTGGAGATTCTCGAGCAGACTCGTCGAAAAGGTCCAGGAACGCGAAGCGAAATCGTCACGAACGGACCAGCCTTTTTGTTAAATCGAACGAACCGCTTCCTCTTCATTCGGAGCTGTGTTCTGCGACAGAAGTCGTGTGCAGAAGCTGGCTAATCCCGGCCGCTGATGCTTAAGACTGCTGTGCACGCGATGTTACGTGAGTCATTGCCACGAAAGTCGTATCTTTTGTGGTTTTCGTCTGTGGTCTCTCGCGTGGTCGAGCTTCTTGGCATTGTTAAGCTCGTGCTTCTCGTTACTCCGAATCCGGAGGACTAAACGAAGGTTAATACATTCGAGATCGGTGGATTTTGAAACACACTGTGTTCACAATGGTCAACGATTATTTCTACTTACGATTGAATTAATGGCAATTAAACTTGTGCCGAAGTGATGGCGTTGTTTGGGAGAAAATTGCTTTCAAACAACAACGCGGACACATTAACGATTGTGCTATATTTTATGCGATATTAAAACCAACCGTTATGCTTTGCTTTAGAGATTTTGTTCTACAGTTGACTTTGTTTTTCGGTTGCAACCCAAGAACTAAGTAATAACGTTCTCAGTCAATGTCGCAGACGTTGCGTCTTTGGTTGCTGATTATGAGTAAAAGTATTAAATGACACGATAATCGCGTTATCGGTGTCGAATGTGTTAATCGTCGCCTACCGAACTCTTTCTTCACGATCCTACTCCTCCTGCTTAATCCTTTTCGGGTCGAATTCTCAATTTTGAATTTATTATTATTTATTATTACATGGATCATTCATACAATGGTTTAGAAAATAATAAAATTCACTTCTAATTACGGTTGAATAATTTTCTTATTGCGTACAAAAATTTAGGTAATGTCATAAAATTAATATTCTCGGAGAACTACATCAAACTATGATAAATAATATCAGTGTGACAAAAAATATAAACTAGATATAATCTTTTTAACTTATTTGCCATTTTTTCGCTATTCTTTTTTTTTTTAATGATCAGAGAAATTTTCCTACGACAAATCAAAAATATAGGAACTATTTGAAATCTGTGCAATGACTTTAGACAAATTTCCAAATGAATTTGACTATTCATGGCAATTATAACACGAAGAATTGTCAATCTAACAATAAGTCAAAGCTTTTAAAAACTTGATTCTCGACCACAGTCCTTTAATGTTGAGCCTCGAAGCTTTATATAAGACTACTGGAAAGGATGGAAATATCCCTTTTGAAATGAAACGAAAAGAAAATCGCGTTCGGCTTTTGTCCGAAGATCACCGAAAAGGTGCAAAAGTCACGAAGTCTAGTCGTCTGAAACTCGTTATATCGTTTCGTGGCGCATCACGTGGCTGGCAGCGGTGGGAAATTATCATTCTAGCAGGCGGTTAAAAGACAAGGAGGATCGTGTCGCGCACATACGAGCGGAAGAGCTCGCTGCTTCAGAATTGCACACACAACAGGAGCCAACGTTGTTGCGCTGCTGTGTCAGGTTGAATATTGCGCCGTTACACACAAGAGACGAAGGCTCGTGGAACGCGCGTATAATGCAGTCACCCGTGGTAACTAAACTCGAGGAATAATCAAGCCTTAACGAACCATCCTCGTTGTCCGTGGCTCGCGCAACCAGGGGTTAGCCGAGGTTAGTCCGACGATCGATCGTCTGTTAGCTGCCTCGTGGAAACGCGCGTAAAGATACCATCGTTTCAGATACTTTCGATGCCTCGATTTCGTCGACGTAAACTCCACTCGCGTCTTCTAGCGACGAAGTCTTTCCCTCTTAGCTTTCTTTATTGTATGCAGATACGCTCGGCTCTAGGAGCGTCATCTTCCAAGCCCTGGCGCGTCCATTCTGTTCCTCTACTTTTGTACATGAATATTTTGGTTTTTGGGTCGGGCGAATGCAATCGTCTGTTTCTCAACGATTTTAACGAGGCACAGCCACAAACACCGGAGTCCTCCGTGAAGAATGATTCCCTGTCCTCCACGCGAAATACATTCCTCCTGTAATGATGATCTACCTTCGAGATTTATGACTGTCCATTGACGCACGGTAAGTCATGGAAGTAATCCAACTGGGTACAAGGAATAATCCGTTGCGTTTGATGTTTCTTGTTCCGTCTGCTCGCGGGGACGCATTCATTATGGTTTATTCATAAAACCATTTGATCTCGTACGAAGTTGTTACCGGAGGCAGTGCAGCTTCGGCGAATTTTCCGACGCGTTTACTTTGAGGTTTTCTACGCGCAAGCGATTGATCCACGAGGAGATTAATTCGCATGACGCGATCTTTGAGTCGGTTTTCTTTCTGAAGAAGAGTTTTCGTGAGTTCTACTTAATTTAGAGAATTGTGCCAGATTCTTTTACATTACTTAGGACAAATCTGTGGACGCACTATCCAGATACTATACTTTTTGCCGTTTTTGCCATCAGTCATTAGTATAATACATTCTACGGTGCTCGAAATCCAATAAATAAGACTACTAAATTAGCTGACCGATAATAATGATAAAATAATGATATAAAGAAATAATAATAATATAAAAAATGTACTAATAATAAAATAATATTAATACTTAGGATAGAAAGATAGCACGTGGCATAAATTTGGAAAATGTTACTGAAAAACAAACAAAAAGCGTACAAAAATACAATATAAAAATATATTTCATTAATTCAATGTATCATTACATGCTGAAGTTCTGAAGTGAAAATAAATATTATCATTTCGTTCGATAAGATTCTCGCTTTATGTCTGTATTCTTGCAAAAAAGATATTTACAAATAGACAGATATGTGCAACATAAAGTAAACCGACTTTTGTTCTGGATACGTAGCTGTATTCAAAACGAAGCTCTTCAATGTTCCTTTAACATGTCTGTGACACGTAACGGTTTGTCCCTCTTTGTATCTTGCACTTTTTATTTCAGTTTGCCCGTTTGATGATAAATATCATTATTATTATTATTATTATTTATATCGTTACATGTAAATTATATATAATATACTATTACAGTTAGATAATAGATAGGCAATAGATTAGACGATTTTCGTTGTTCATGGCAAACGATATTGAGAACCACTGCCAGGCAAGGATACGACGGTAAATTACGAGCTACACGAGTACCTACACAGGATGTTCAGTCTGTGCAGGTGGTCGAGTTAGTAGTCGGACGTCCGAGACGGGATGTACGAGGAGAGATTACAAGAGACAATCAGCCGGTTTTTCTACAGGTTTGATAACACACCTACGAAAGGTCGGCATCCTGGCCGATGCAGTAAGTGTAGCGTGAAAGTTTAAGATGCCTGGCGAGGCCGTTGTTTGAACTTCGGCGATAAGCTATCGCCGACTCTCGTCGAGATAGGAATTTCTCCTCTGAGGAAAGAGATTAATCGAGATTGTGTAGCTCTTGTGTCGGACAACGAAGAACTGTGTTTATGACCTTCGGTTTGCGTTCCATCAGCGTCAACGCTAATCGACAATGGCACTAATTGAAATTCCTTCTCTATTCACGTACTCGTACTTATCCTTTCGCTGGTGTCTGCTGTACAGTAACAATCAAGAGAACGCGAAGAATCGTTAGACTTTGTACTCTCTGGCAATGTTGAAATTTTCCTTCGACGAGTAAATACTTTACATTGCCCGCCACGAGTAATTTTTCGAAGAAATCGAAAGGATTTCGTTCGTCTAGAGCTTCGCGTGAAATGATGATCTAGGGAATAAGTTCTAAAGTAGAAACATGATTCGGTTCGCCGTCGAATATTACTCATAAAGTTCTCGGCTGCAGTTTGGTATTTAGGACAACTTTAATTACGGGATGTGGTACGTCAATCTTAATATTAGAACTCATTGGTAGGTGTCAGAGTTGGAGCTCATAGTCAATCGTTTGCAACGGATCCATCTTACATGGAAAAATAATATATTAGATTGGTTAAAAAGTAATTCTCTAATAGTCTTGCCATTGGCGTGTTAAACATTCGGGTGAACATTGTTTTAAACACTGAACTTTCACTGCAGCAAAACGTATCTTTGATTCTTTACACTTTGGAAATTCGTCCTATTTCCCAGCCAAAAAAAAGAAATAAAAAAATAAAAAAATAAAAAAATGAAAGGACAAGCTGAGGCAGCGGATTTTGTAGATTCTTCGTTCGAGAAACGACGATTGGCCGACGACGCGCGGTAGACGTGGCACTAGCTGCAAATAAATTGCATCGCCGAGCGGTCTTATGCTAATCCGCTTGGCACGAGTGTCTGTTACGAAAGGCAGTGCGAAGAAAAAAATAGGAAAAAAAGAAGAAAAGATGGTGTGCGCGCGCGACTTACACGCGGAGAACGGCCGGTAATTCCTGTTGACCGGTTGTCGCCTGAAATTTCACGCGATCGCTACTAGACGCTCATTAACTCGATGGCTGTAACAGCGTGTAATATAATTTTCCAACGAGCGAGGAACAGACGAATCCGACCGTCGGTGACTTATTCGTGAATCGTGCCCCGTAAATCGCGTTCAAAAGATGTAATCTTATCCACTCGTGTGACTTACCGGCCGGCATCCTGTTACTACCTTTCCTTTCCTTGCAATTGCCACACGGTATCGCTTCGCGGAAGGAGACTCTTTCCACGATAAGATGCACCCACGATCGACCCATCGTTCCCACCGACTACCGTAACTGCATATATACCCGATCGAATTCGATCTTCGTCGTTAATTACCAGCCTCGTCGAGCTTCCGACCGCTGAAACTCTGCTGAGGTCACGCGCAGAAACTGTTACTGTATGGAGAAGTCGGCAAGCGTAACCAGACTCGTCTGTTATCTGGAATTTTCATCGAGCGTCTCGGGCCATTTCCGACGCGATGCCCAGACACAATGGATAGTAAAACACTGTCAAAGGGAGAGTTCGTTTCACGCTCTCCGATCGTCGGATTAACTTCGAGCAACAATGCTTTTCGCCTATCCCCTCGAGTTGACGCGGCGAGTAACTTACATCGAGCGCAAGTTATACAGCAGGCCTATAAATGGCAAATTTCATTGACTGGCGTAAAAGGAGCGTGTCTGATGGGAACGGAGCCATCGGACTCGCACGTATGTACGTACGAACGTGTACGACGACTTCGGCAGGCAGACGTCCTCCACGTGAATGTAAGCATGTACGTGGTCGTGGACGAGCCACGCACTACGATACCGGGACGACACACGCGATGCATGATGCTCGCATCTACCGACATTCGAACAAAAATAGAAATAACACGGTGCTTGGCATGTGAGGGCATGTCTGGCGTGTACGAGGCGGGACTATCGATAGCTGACAGCTGACCCTGTGGGGTCACCGCGAGTAGGCGAGGCTCTACGGGCCAGCGGAAAAGGAAGTCGTGACTACGATCCTCTCTTTCCTCGGCTCTTCGTTCCACGATTTTTATCGCTTGCTTCTCGCTTTTTCGTTTCCCTTTTTTTCTTTTCTTTTCTTTTCTTTTCTTTCTTTTTTTTTTTTCTTTCTATACGAAACCGGTATTCTGTAATTTCAGTTACCATCTGTTGGAGTCTTCTACAGTGATTTATTATATACTTGGTGAGGTTAGTAGAAAAGTTACTTTCTCTTCGATTTTTTGAACGATGTTGTAAGAATCTACATTTGAAATAACTTTTTTTTTGCACGTATGACCGAATAGTTCAATTTTCGACTGCTGGTACTAGTTCATTGAGTGTCAGTTTAGTAAAAGTGCTAGTTTTTTAGAAATATACTGGGTAGAAATCGTGAGTTGAATTAAGTGAGTAGAAATAACTCGTCAGCGATTTTCGTGGCGGAAACTAATTGTTAATTCCTTGAAAAATATTGTAAATACAGTATATAAGTTGTTACACGATTGGTCACGATAAATTGTGCAATTTTTTCCTCTGCACTTTTTCTTACGCGTTTACTATTTCGAAGAAAAAGCTGGATAATAATAATGTGAACACTCTGTAGGAAACATTAAAGAAATAATAAATTTTGTCTATGATTAATAATTAATAATAAATGTTAATATGATTAATTAATATTTTATAATTAATTAATTAACAGTGTTCGTTCTGACCAATATAGTATCTGTCCAAAAATTAAATACAATTGAATATAAATATAAATACGATTAAAAATGAAAGTGGAATTTTACTGGAAACAATAAGAAGAAACACAACTAATGAAATGACAATATGTAAAACTAAACTGATAAATTGAATCTGGTCTCACTATTTTATTAAACCAATTGTCTGTCCTTTCGTGCTGGTGAAGACTCTACAAAAATGCTGCAGTTACGCGATGTATTTCACGTACGTCACTGAAACTGAATTTGGATTTTCCTAGTTAGAATGTCGTCGAATAGATAGCGAGACCTTTTAGCTAGTCTCCCCCTTTCGGTACAAGCTCGAAAATTATCAGGCGGATGAAAAGTCCGTGCGAAGCGGACGAAATGCCCATTACCCGCACAACATGCGTCGAGGCGTCGTTTATTTCCCGTGGTTTAAACGGTTTAACCCGGGGCCCTCGCGTAAGAGGCTTACACGATAAGGAGGCCCCGATGGGACGGCATTTCTTCGCTGCCACTTGTCAGAAAGAAGAACTCGGTTCCGTCAGGTCAGGTGTAATTTCCGAAACAAGAGCCACGTCGCCGTCCCATTAAAATGACAGGCATGTCCGCGCCGATACCAGTCTCTTCATTCGTGACGTCGCGTCGGATGGGCATCGTTAATCTAGCGTGGGGTCCCTACTTACCCAGAAACAACGAGGTGACCGTTGATTCTGGTAGCCTGACAACCGCAGCGATCCATTAACAACTAGCCTTTCGTTCTTCCGATTGACATCTACTGTCTTTCGTTAAAACGTTGGGCGTCGTTTCTTCGTCTCGAGACCAATCTCTCGGTGGGCTAACAGCTGTATTTCCTTTCTTGAATTTTCCTCGGAGGGACGAAAGTCCACTTTGCAAGAATTTATTCCTTTTGTCGAGTCATTCTACGTATGAGCAATACGATTTCTCAGGATTTCTCAGGATTAAAAGTAGAGAAGACTAAGACAACAGTCAAGAAGACAATTCGTTTCCGCGATGGGTATCCATTGGCCATTATAATGCCGCGTCCACACTACTGTTGACAAAACAGTTTGCCAACTATTTATGAAAATAGCAACGTGAACACTTTTGGCGAGCTGGTCAGATTACAGAGAGCTCGCTTGCAAAAGCGGACAGTGTTCGCTCGATGAGCGGTATATCGAAGAATTTATTTGCGAACACGAAGCGTATGTGGATGCTTTATTTTGTAATGCCGCGTTCACACTGCAGTACACGAACTGCTCGCCAACAGCAACAGTGGATGCTATGCAGTTTCTGCCTAGCGTGGAACTGGCATAACAGTTGGCTGCATGTCCAACAACACAGCTGCTCTCGCTTCGTCAAACTTTCCTCGATGACTCTTTACTCGTCCAAAATGATCAAACGCGATTCCCTTCCGCGATCAACGTCATTCCGAACGTCGAGGATCGTTCAATTATCGCGATGTTGCCTCGTTCTGACATGGTGTTCACACCATCAGTTTATATGCAATTTGTTTGATGAGAAAACTTTGTTTCGAGAAGTTTTACGACTGATTCTGTAGCAGCGAATATTCTCAGGGAGAGTTGCGCCACAATCGGTGCTCCAAATTACGAACCGGGACTATGGCAGCGCTTTTAAAACTTTCGCGATAACTAATGGCACCAGGACATAAATATAGCAAACTCGATAGAAGCCCTAGATACCCTAGATGCATTGAAGAACCTCGTACCTGGTATACCTACATGGTTTTACTTCAAATTATCGCAAGATTTCGTTAAAGAATTCCACGTTGATGACAGTTGCAACCAAGTTCCTAGTCACAGGATTTTAAGGAATTTCAGAAACTTCTAACGTAACTGGAAAGTATATATATATATTATATGGAGAACTCAGAAACTAATCAATATAAATTATTTCCCATCAAAAGTGACTTGAGCCATATAAATATATACTTCCTATCAAAAGTTTTAATCAGTGGAACAGATGAATTATAATATCGTAATTGATTGTAACATTCATAATATTATTTATAATATAATAATCATATTATGACGATTGGCGATTTTAACAATTAACAAAGAATATCTATTTATATTATATGAGTTGGTTTTAATAAGAAGTGACTGTTTCTGAGCATTTTATGTACAGAAGCGTAAGACGTCAGAACAAATAAATTAGTCGAAAATGTAAAGAAAATATTACCTGAGGCGAAATCAAATAAATCGCACACAGTTAACACTGAATGGCTGTTTATACTGAATAAAATACAATGAATCGTTTTAACTCTTTCACCATCTTATTGATGCTTATTGTGCTTAAAAGTGCCATTATATATAAACGCTTATATCACTTCAATGTGACAACAGTTCTTCACGCTATTCAAAAGGACATGTAAAATGAATACTTGTGGGCTGCTGGAAGATGGCAAGATAATGTTTACATATTCTTGCTCTGTGTACTATGTTTCGCTCATTCCGGCCAGTGACAGTTGCAAACGTGTCAGTATTTATAAATGTCACTTTAAATCTCAAATAGTATCGTTGAGTTTACGAACAATTGCAGTAATCTATAATCAGATTTTGAAATTTGACTATTTAATGTTACTTTGTATTTGACATCAGTGACAGAGAATAGTAATAAAACAAAATTAAATTCGAAATCTTATTCTATATCGTTTCGATCCTCGATGTTCGGTGACACCAATTAAATGTTTTTAATACGTAGTTAGTAAGCACGACAATTTTTAAATTTCTAACAATAAAAAAATTATTTTTCCTTTTCTTATGTTTGTAATATGCGAATGACAGAAAGATTTAACAAAAAGAATCATAGACAACTTAAGTCGACGGCAAAATGATGGATTTTTCTTTCACTTTTGCCAAGGACTTTCTCGCTCGAACTAATGCAGAATCATCAGTCATCGCGGAATCGAACAAACGCGCGCAATATTTCCTCTCGGAATCCCGCGGTAGCGTTCGCGGAGAATTAGAAAATCGACGACCTCGCCACTTTGACTACAATAATTCGTCAGACGTCAGAACAACAACATCGGTGCATTATCCACGTCTTGAGTTATCGGTTTCCGCGCAAAAACCACAATCGCTGTCGATGCAAATGTGAAGAAACGAGGTGACCGAGTCGTATCGAAAAACGGCACGTTAACGCGTATCGGAAAACACTTATTATCGCGTTGCAACTACTCGATAGGTTCACACGGTGTCTCGCTCGTATCTTTGCTCGATCAAACGATTGCCATTAATTGTAACTGGTCGCAATCTAGATTTATTTTATTTATGTAATGGTTACTGTAAAAGAACCAGAGGAATACTTCACACAAACTGGTCGAATGACTAGTAATAATCAGATTGGAGAAAAAAAAAAAGAAATATGGATATATATTTGAGCGTGCTTTCCGGATTTGAAAGACGAGATGTCGAAATTGTCGTAGAATGAAATCCAGTGTCTCCTGTTTCGTCTAGATTTTGATAGCAATTCGTGGGTATACTGCGTCTTTCGCAGAGTGTTTTTAGAAAAATTTAACGATCGACAGACGTTAACCCAGTTACTTTTCCGGGGAGAGTCGAGACCTAAGGGAAGATTGTAAATCAGCGTATTTTGGTATCACGGAAGCAACACTGGCTTACTATTAATACAACCGAAGTTTCGTGTCGCATTTAGTTGCTCGCCTGTTTATAAGCACACCGTGCACACCGTGACCTGCGTGGATGCACACGCTCCCGAGCGCCGCAAGAAACCTGCACATCCGCGTCTGAGGCAAATTTGATACTCGGCCAACTTTCAATTCTGTTTGTGAAACTTACTCACTCGTGGACGGAAGAGCCGTTAGTGACAAAGTTGTAATTCGTGTATCGTTTTGACAGTCGGTCAGGGTGGGACAGGTGGCAACTCGAGGAGTTGCTCGCGATAATTATAGATGACAAATGGATCACGCAGCTTCGCTTGGGAATTATTCACTACGCGCAATTATCAGAACGTTTCTGCTTCGCGAAGTCTTTTTTTTTTGGAGTCTGTAATAAGTCTCGCTCGTTTGTAACCAAAGAAGTTTTCGTCGACCAGTATCATATCTCGACGCGTTTTTATGCTTCGTCAGCAGCTTCGCTTCGGTAATTGATATAACGGTTTAATGGCATTGCGCGAGTTACGACCAGGATTGTTCGCATTCCATGATTCGACGATGTAATAAAAAAAGAAAAAAGAGAGAGAAACTCAATGTACTCTTATTAAGAGAAACTCTTATTAAATTTATGAGCTTCTTCCCGAGCAGTGGTCCCCGGTGGATCTGGGTCTGTACATACATTTATCACAATATACAATCGGTTTGTGCCGCTGATTGCCCGTACTTTCTGCGTGGGTGTACCATCAAACGATACGTCCAACGATCCTTGCCAAGATAGAGTACGCTTTAGAAAGTAGATACCAGCTTTTCGACGTGCAATTAACGTTTTCGCGTTTTATATGAAATACCTTTCGCGAGCACGCGATCGATCAACAGCGGTCGTTTCAATCGCGTTCAACGGCTCGATGCCCAATCGAGGGATTTTTTTGTTTTCTTGAGAGCTTCTCTCACTGTTTTTACCTTCTCTCATTGCTCTTGCGTGCAGACGTTCGCCTTGTGAGGTTGAACGATCGACAATCGCGAGTGTCCACTTTATCACTGTGGCTGAGTTTAAGCTAGATATCGGTTCCGTCTTTGCAAAACACGAAATTCGAACGCTCGAACCTGAAGAGTCGATGGTCACGAGGATCGAGAGAAACCACTCGACGATTTCAACGCGAACGTTAATTCATAAAGATCCGAGAGTACGATCTGGCAGTACACGACCCACCGCCGATTCCCACAACAGTCGCCGAGAACTTATGCCAATGTCGGCCTGGCGAAGCTCGGAACAGTAATTGCTGCAAAATGCAAATTACATTCGTAGCGTTGTTGCACCTTTGCATTGGCAATTGCCCGCTTATTGCGATTTATATCGCGATGATTTTCATTTCCATCCGGCGATCCGGCGTCATAGGAACATCGTACGCGATGTTTCAACAAGTTTTACTTATATTTACGTATATTGATCTTTTGGCTCTGGCAAAGAACATAGTCAAAATGTCGAAAACGCCATTTGTAAACATTGGATCAGCGCCAACTGTTTGAATACCATTCGGCGTGCTTGGGCTATAAACTAATCCAAGCTTGTTATTTATTATACAGTTTAACTTGGTATTAATTTCTTATTCTCTGTTCTAATTGACTTTGCAACTGTATACATACGTTTATTACATTTATGTTATTCTAATTGTGTTTTCCGTAGTCTTTACGCTTTGTGTCGTATAAATGTACATTTTTGCATCATTTATTTATAGGGCAGACATTTATCCCGTATGAAATAATAAAATCGAAGTGAATTGTTTTAAGTTATTTCGGACAAGAATTCTGCTATCCGCAAGCAAGTTTTATAAATTCAGTGGCTGTTGGGTGTGATCAAAGGATCATTGCCCATAAATATAGATATAATAAATATAAAGAGGAAGTTGGCGAAGAAATAAGATAAGAACAGCTTGACTGCACGATGCTACGTTCGTAGGAAGATCGTCTAGGAATGTAGTTCAATCTAATCCACGGTTCGTGGATTGCAGTCCAGTAGGAATGCAATAGATCCATCAGGATTAATTGATTCATTAAGATCGCTAGTGAAGTTTAACGACTCGTTTCGAGCCGACCCTCCGTCACTGAAAATCTATGGCCGCGCTGTCTCGCGTCTGCAGAACACGCTCCATACTTCCGGTGAACTTTGATTCCTCGCCTAAACGAAGGTTACACTCACTCGATAAGGAAGCTTTGAAAATAGGACGAATCTGGAATCCCTACAAATTTTCTATTTTATTTCTCTTTCTTTTAGAATGACTCAATCGAACACAAAGGAACGTTATTAAAGTTACATTAATTATCAAAGTTATTAATCAGAGATTTTATATATCAAAAGGAATCGCGCTTACATTTGTAGCACACGTTTTACTGAGCGCAAAAACCGTTTTACGCTTTACGATCGATTCGTTATAGGTACACGCTTTTTAATGACCTTTATCGACCGTCTCGAATATTTACAGTTAGCCTTCATACGTGTTCCTTCTTTTTCTTTCGAGCTTTGCGTAAATGCAGAAATATTGGAAAAATCATCGAGACGTTCTCGATTACGGTATTATCAACGACGAGCTGCATTCGATGAAAGGTTATTACCACCTAATTAACCCAGTCATTGGATTATCTCTCGGCGATAAGTCGAAGAAACTGAGTCAATTGGTTTTTAACAATTTACGGTAACAGTTTATTAGTACGGTTACATGTTTATTAGTACGAGATAATGCAATGGATCAACCAATGAAGCATAAACTGAAGTATCGAGGATTTCAAAATTTCCATTCGAGGCGTTTCTGCGAGATCTATCGATGTTGCATGTGAAATTAGGTTAGGTTAACTGAATTGGAAGCTGGAGGAAAGAAAAGAGGCGCATCGATCGAATCGTCTCATAATCGCGGCATAAAACGGTGCTGGAAAGTATCGGGTTGCACGAAGAGCGTCTTTAAACCTAACCTGCATCCGCGACCGGTTGCACAATCCTGACTACCGGTTTGCGAAATGACGAAAATATGGATCGAAAATGCGTTCTTCGTCGGCGATCCTTTTCACGAGAAGAAACAACCCACAGAGATTTTGAATTAGTATGCACGCTATACTTACACCATAGTATCTCGAGCCAAATTTTTAACACGATCTTATTGTTAGATTTGACGAGCCAATTACCGATCGAATTGATCCTTCTTTTTTCTATCTGTTTTATCTGTATTTTATACATTTTCATTGTCACGTATTTTAAAAAATCCATTAAACTTATTTATTTATTCATACACGGGATATACCCAATTGGATAAACAATAATACGAATGCATTATAAATTATAATAATGAATGGTTCTGTAATATAATAAACAAGCACGATGTTCATATTATATTATACTTCATTATAGCTCTTTGCGTTGTAATTCCTAACTGCATTTTCTCTTTTTGTTTTCTTTCCTCAGTTAAGTATAACACGAGCTCAATATCCATATTAATTACCAATGAATAAATAACTTCTATATCTCGTCGAAGTCGATCGTTACAAGAGCGGAACGAGCATCGTTTTTGCAATACACGCGCGGGGAATTGGGGAGAGACTTTAAGCTGGCGCATCGACGACAATCAAGCGTAATATATAGGTTGGAGAACCGATAATTTAGTGGGGGGGGGGGGGATCGATTTCGTGCATAAATACATGGTGGTGCGTGGCCAGCGCGACACAACGCGACGTATCGCGATAGACCACCATGGGAGAAGGCGCGTGTCGTCCGCTTAATTACGGCCATATCGATTTCAAAAGGACGCGTCGATGTTCGTAAGTGATTCTTGGTGTATCGACGCGAGAATGCGTATATCGTACGCATTGAACGAATCGAATCAGACGTCGACCCGGAAGACTCGCGTTTAATTTCGAATACAAATTGACAAATACATAGTTGTGGTAAGGATTGTTGGTGTTCCGCGGTTGCAGCCAGCGTGACGAACACCCCGATAAATTCTGACACTCAGTCACGCGCGGTCGCGTAGCCAGCCAGAGATAAGGAAAGATACAGGGTGTCTCGTAACTAGTGGGCAACCGAGTAGGAGCTGATTCTGACGTGAAAAAAATGCGTGGAAAAGGAACAATAAAATTTTTCCATTTAAAGCTTTCGTTTGCGAGAAAATCGAATTTGAAAATTTATCAAGTATGCCAAAGCAATTTTTGAGGAAACGTATCTTCTAAAAATGACACCTTAAATGTAAAGTTTACTCTACCGTTTCTTACTTGTTTCTTTGCATAGAATATTCTCGTGTCGATCATTCACAAAATTAATCAATTTTCAAACTCGATCTTCTCGAAAACAAAGGTTCGAATGAAAAAATTTTATCCTTTCTTTCTCAACTCGTTTTTTTTTTTTTTTCACGTAGAATCAATCCTTCCTCGGTTGCACCACCAGTTACAAAGCACCCTGTATATACGTAAGCGTTCCAACGAACGCACGGGCTACGCGTACCCGTTTCCCGTGACACTAATGGTCAGGCAAATGAAAGCCAAGAAATTTACGTGGCCAATATTTTTTTCTTCTAGTCCGTGCTAGATAAACGTATTTTGTCCAGTCATCGAATTCGCGGTTCACCGATAACGTCGCTGTTCATTAACCGGCGCGTACGCAACGAGGCAGAAAACTCGCGTGTGCCCCCCGTCGGACAAAGTTTCAAATCAGTTGGGACATTGCGCGTTTTGATATTGGCGATAGCGTGTCCCGTAAATCACGTCGTTATACCGCGACTCCTTGGCTTCTCGCTAATAAATTCTCCGTAATACACTTTACACGATTAATGGTACTTTCTCCTTGACGATAAAGTCTTCCTTGTTGCTTCGTGGCATCCATCGTTCTGCGCGATGCAACGTACTTGCTTATTTACGTCTTCCCTTCCCCCCTTTCTCTTTCTCTCTGTCACTCTCCTTTCTCTCTCTCTCTCTCTTTCTCTCTCTTATGCGCGATTTATCTATCGTGTAACGAGCCCGCGACCGCGCACTCTGTCCAACTCGTACGTCAATTTGCATGGTGCAGCACCGTGGCAAATAGCGGCGCGCGATTCGCATCGGGACGAATGGAAGATTTACTCACGTAGAAGAAGAGCTCGACGCGGTGTGAGTGCTTCGGCACGCAGGTGAGCGCTTCCGATCTGCAGCATCCGGTGTCGTCCGAGCACCTGTGCAAGATGGCGCAGTGTGGAATGTAAGTGGTGGACGGGCTTGGGTAGACATCGCGGACTGGTATCACCCTCGGTCGTGGCCACCGGCAGCTACCCTCTCGCGACACTTTCATCGCGTGTTGAAGAGCCTCTCGGATTTCTGCCGCTGAAACACACACGTGCACACACACACACTTATATACAGTTCGTTCGTCGATTCGTTTCACCAACAATTTGCTCTTCGAGACAAATCGAGGAAAGTCCGGTCAGTGGAAAAGAGATCTACTCCCTTCGGCGTTAGACGCGCGGATACCGAGAATATGTGACAGCTCGGCTCGGTATTTCAAAACGGATCTTTGCAAGGCAGGTGACATAAGTCATGCGAGCTTTCTATTGATTCAGCGCCGCGGATACCTAATCGCTTTCTACGCGTTTCACGGAGCGTCGATAATTATGCCGCGGCTATCGCTCGCTGCAATTTGTATGGGCGACTACAGGAGAGAAACTACGAGAAATCAATAAATTCTGGCGCAAACAGCCGCGAAGAAGAAACGCCAGGAAGAATCGAGTGAACGTTAATGCGCGTTCCTTAGATGAAGATACGAAGATATAAACGCTCGCTAATCGTCGCGTGAATAAAAACAGCATCGCTGAGACGGTTACGTAGCCAATTGGCCACGATCAACTGGAAGCGCGATATTTTTAGCAAAACGCGGTAACAAAGTTTCCTCGACGGCGTCTCGACCACTGTAAATTAGAGATTCATAGCTTGTCTGGTAGCAAGACTCGCCGGATCGCGATCGACGGGGGTTAATAAAGCCAAGTTCGGAGCCAATTCGGTTCCAGTTAGACGTCGCGATCAGACCGTCGTATCTAATCGAAAATTATTGCGGTCGATCGGCGAACCCGGAGATGATCGGCAATTTTGCTGACGCATCCTCCACTCGGCGTTTATTAACCTCTTAGCTCTGTATCTGCATTGTGTCGCTGGAACGACGCGACGACGATTATACTTCGCCAAACAGTTTTTTTCCTTTTTATTAAAAATCAATAACTTCATTGTTTAATATTGATTAATATTAATAGCAAGAAAATATTTAGAAACGATGTGAAAAAGAGCTAGTCAAGTCTAGTCTCGGAATACTCGAAAATGTCTGAAATTTACTTAAACATATTTCCCACAAAAACATTTAATTCAAGTAACAATTTGTAATTAAATTTTCTCGCGTAACGAGTATACTCGTCATTCACAGCTAGGAGAGATTACACTGTCGTTTATCAGCGAGTGTACACGTGCACGCACGACTGTGAAAGAGTTAACCGCGCGCGAAGATAAAACGAGGGTTGTGCGATTCGCGAAATTGTGAGCAGTCGAGGTTGCGGTTCGAGGAAGCGCCGCGCCGCTCGTTTATTCGAGGAAGTGCGTTCTCCAGTTCTCCCTGGTCCGTTTCGGCCGATGAGATTTCCGTTTGTCGTGATGCGAGGATCGCGAAAGAATAGAGGCTGATTCAACGAGAGAGCGGGCATGAAACGATCATGGCATATCACGATGTGTTTCAATCGACGTACGAACGGCCGCGGCGACGCGTGGCGCGGAAGTGTGAATAAAAGCGACTGGGAGGGGTGAAGTTTCGGAAATATCTCGGCGGCGGAGAATTATTTTCTTGGCTCGATCTCCGCCGGGGATCTGGCTGTATGCTAATTCCGAACGTAGGCGTTACTCTCGCCACGGGCTGCACTGACACGAGATCATATCGGCGCGTTTACAATAGAGGCACGACCGCGAGGGAAGCTAAAGTATGCTCGCTCACCGCACATCCCGTATTCAAACGTATTCTGGAATGTATTGCAAGAGAAACGGATTAGATCTGCGATTGTCCCGGTTTTTTTTTTTTTTTTTTCCATCGGGATGGATTGGCTTCGTTTCCAACGAGGCTGTCCTCCGCCGAATTATCGCGGTCTTGATTTATCGCGGCGGACGCAATAGCCGCAAGAAGTTACATTTGATTCGCCACGCGAATCTCTCCCTTGCGATAGAATTGCCGGGAGAGTGTGCAACAGGCGAGGATCGAGCGAGCATCGGTAGACGGCGTGTCCGAAGCGCGGCAAATCGATTCGAGCGGCTCGATATGAATTAACGCGGAACAGCGAGCGGGAAAGGGAGGGAAGGATGGCGCGCAGATACACAACCCGTGTAATATACGAGAGAGTTCGGACGAAGGGTGGCTAAAGTTGCCGCAACCGCGCAATCGTCGTTATTAATTTGCATATTAATAGGGCGTCGTTACGCGAGCGAGCGTGAGCCAGCTGTCGATCGAAAAGGAAGAGTTATGTCGCGGACGATTAGAAAACGCGAACGCTTTGATTCCACTAAGCCGCATCGCCTTCTCTACGCTCCTGAAAAGAAAGACTGACACACATGTGCTGTCGTTAGATATTTTCAAGGATCGAATCCTCCAAATTTTGTGAATGTACATTGTAGCAATATAATATTTGTATACATGTATAATTACATTACAATTTCGAAAGTGTGCTATCATTTCACTGGCCTAATTTAACATGTAGTAATTTGTTGATAAATATGAAAACGAACTATAGGAGTTTTCTTTTTCCTGTAAATATTATACTGCTGCAATGGTACTGTTTATGTACCATTTTTAAAATTCGGAGGATCCCGATTCGATCCGCGAGCTTTTTTTTCGTCCGGCGGACACACGAAAGCATAAAATTTTTAACAAGCTCGCGAAGTTCGTTTCGTCGCCGATTACGGCATTTACTTTAGCTATTAGCTTCTAGTCAGGACGTAGTTAAAGATCGACTCGGCCGCTTTTTATCTGATATTACGTTCGTGGAATAATTGGCAGCGTGGTTGGCGAGACCACCATCGTCGATTTAATAGCGATTAATGACGGATATAGCTGTAAAAGAAGGAGAGCCGGACAGGTGCTGTTTCGAGGGCGAGCTGCAAATATTTGCATAAATCGACAGGATGGAATTTCGATTACCGCGCGGTTGCCGAAGCAAGGTTTTTCTCTACGCGATCGGGATTCCCCCTGCATGTGACTCTTTCCTTTTCTTTTTTTTTTTTTCCTTTCTCCGCTGAAACATCGAGGTACGTCGCGTAGATCGGAGCCAACTTACTCTTCCCGTTCTTGTTGTATTGCTGCATATTGCTTCTGGTTTCTTTGACGCTCTCTCGAGTGCCCAGAGACTGCCACTTGTGAACGCTGTGCGCTGACATCGATGGATAGTCGCTTCTCGATTGGTACCCGTTGTACTGTGCTCCTGTCCCACCCTCGTACGTCTTCGGGTCCCGGTAATCGTAATTCTGCGTAACCACAGGCTTGGGAGTGGTGGTGGTAGTGGTAGTGGTGGTCGTGGTGGTGGTGGTGGTCGTTGTGGCCGGCGTGGTGGTCGGGGTTTCCTCTTCGTCCTCGTCCTCGTTGTAGTCCTAAACGAAGAAAGAAATCTTGATGAATTTTAGCTGAAGTATTCGGGATGAAATGCTATCTAAGATACACCGGGGCGATAGTTCGTGCTGGCGGCGAAGAAATTCAGAAAGAAAGAAAAAGAAGAAAGGAATTAATCGCCGTTTTTCTTTTTTAGAGGTCGTGGGTGGGCCAACGCTCCTCCGTGGTCAGCCCATGAGATTTTTACACGGCGATAAGGGTTAATAAGCGAATTTGCATCTCATTGCGACACGCCGTCCTCTACACGGACCGAAAGAACCGTCCGGAAGGAGAACAGAGACCTACTTAATCGCAGTCTGCAACATCTGGATCCTTTGATCTCGAGCCGCTTAATAGAAACAATCCCTGCGACCGCGCGCGTGCGTGTACACGTTTCCAATCCGTAGGAGAATTTCTCCGTGGACGGTTGGTTTACCGTCGACACTTCGCGTGGCTGCCAGCTGCGAGCCTCTCGTCGATGAACACTCGAAACTCGTGGTAGTCTGCAGTTTCTTTCTCGCGTGCCTTTCGTTTTATGCCACACTCGAGATCCCATTCAAACGCGCTTTTTTAGGGCGTAGCATACCGCCACGAGCTTCTGCGCCGATTACGCTGCAAGAAAAACACGCGTCCCCCTTTCGATCTGCTGAATCTTCCCGAGACTTCTTTTCTCTATTACCACGGTGTAACTCGAGTCACTCGATATTTCACGCCCGAATCTCGAATACACTTTGCGTCGTTATCCAATTAACGCTTTTACTATTGTCTTTTAATAGTTGTCTATTCGAGTAAGCCAGTCAAATACTGTTAAGAGTCGAACACGATGATATGTTCGGTTCTCTTTGATAAAATTAGATGTCCTGGTCACGAAATATTCCAGAATATTTTCGTCTAAGATAAAACGAGTGGAAAAAGTTTTACATTTAACTAGACTTTTATTCGCAGAGAGAGTCTGTTACATAATTGCCGATGTGAATGCACGATAGATACGAAATTTGGACTAAATTTTTTTCCAGTATCACACGTTTTAATGATTTTCACTTGTCAAATAGATTAACTCGCTTAGCCACGTAGAAACTATACTAATTTACTCCAAGGATATATTATCTCATACATTTTACATCGAATTCAGGAATGTAATAATAATTCTACAACGCTTATTTGAATTTATATTTCAAAGAACAACGTATGCTACTTTGTCACTTTTCACCACTTTTCTTATTTGGCAGAGTTAATCGATTTGGCATGTGAGCGGCACGTATTTTTTTCCTCCTTATCGGAATTCGTAATTTCATTAGATCGTTAAGAGGTTAAATCTCTCCTAAGCACAGAGGTCGAGCGAGTAATTGAATAAAAACGATTCGAAGCCGAAGAAACGACCGTCTGTTTTCACTTATCCCTCGGCGAGTCGGTCCGATCTGATAGCGGCGGGCGAAGGCCGCGGGGCTAGAACTTGAAATAATTTATCAGCGGCCGGACAAAAGGCAGCTGGAATTAACTTGTCCGGCGCTGAACGTGCTCACAATGCGTCCAATTACTCGAAAACCGATGTATCGTTCGTTATGCAGCTTTATCATTGTGTTCCCTAAACGTTCCCGCCAATGGCGCCGGTGCGCGCGTAATTCATCTTAAAGAATGTTTCGCGAACGATGAAAAAAGATTGATTTCCCCGCGCCGTTGGTTTCGAAAGGTCGGTGAATAACGACGTTGTTATCGCAATTACAAACACGGCTTCTGTCCGTTCGCGTCGCGACATTTATTCGTGCACGGTCTCTCTCTCTCTCTCTCTCTCTCTTTCTTTTTCTCGCGGTCGTGTGTTTAACATAGTCGGACGTTCCTCCATGAAAGGGATTCATTTATGGTGGGAAAAAACCTTGGCCACTTTGATCGTACAACGATATTTCGTTTGACAGTGTTTCAAAGCTCCTTCCTTGCTTGAAATGAAATACGGGGAGAGGTATGACAGCAAGAGAGGCTCATCCACCTCCGGAATCTTCCATTCTCTTTGATCTTCGAGCGCAGAAAGCGGATTAGATGGCCAATAAAATTGAACGATGCTGCGCTATCGTGAGTGATTCAAAAGGGATCAGGGTCAAGGTTCGACGAGAGATCAGCTTTAAATTTGAAAACGATCAACGTCGCGTTTCGTAAAATCTAAATCTTTCTAGACGCGGCCAGTGCCTGATTGGAATTTCTTCTCACGTCGAATATTCGATGGCGGTTTGAAACACTCGCGTGGGAGCTTGGAAATGAAAAAAATTTCACTTCTGTTTACTCACGATTTAGATCGTACCCTCATGCGCGATGGTGGTGATCGTCTTTCCCCGCTCGGCGAACTTTGTTACGTACGATGTTACGGGCGATGAGTAAATACGGGCCATTATCGAGTCCGTCTGCGATTAGATAGACAGTGGGAGAATAATTAAATTCCATGGCAAGTGACAGATAAACAGGGGTAAGAAGGAGAATCAATTTCGCCTTGGGAACGATAATCGTCGCTGGTCACACAGCTCGTGAAAATTCGTGATAAAAATTCCGGTGTCGTTGACACTCTGTTTACTCCGTTTGTATTAACCGGTTTCCCATATTCGAGGATTTCGTCACTCAATTGGCAACACTAATAACGTTTCCTGTATACCCAAACACGCGTTTTTTCCGCGTGGTTCGACCTCTCGAGGGATTTACCGATGATTAATCGATTTCGATTGCGGCCGCGGGTTACGGAACGCGTTTTGGATGATTTATCGGTAGCGACGATTGATTTACGCGGGCGAGCGCGCGGCGATCGGGCAACGACCGATTTAATGGAAAATTTTTTCCAACGCGATTGAAACGGTATAGAGATCACGAGGAGAGATCAAGCTGGTTTATATGCAAGCCAGCCGCAGTGCAGAAACGAGCGCGATCGTTAAGTGCATTATCGTGCATTGTCTTCGCGCCGCTGTAAAATATTAGTCGCGTGTATTTGTCCATTGGAAAAAGATCACGGTGTCCTGGCACGACTTTCGAAAAGAAAAGAAAAAAAAAAAAAATACAACGCCGACAATTACGCCGTACGGGCGTAGGAGATTCGATCTCCAGCATCCGCGCGAGACGTACGATTTGTCCGCGTTTTATGGGTGAAACACGGAGGTCACGTAGAAACCGAATCGACCATGGTGTCGCGTGTTTATTAGCATCGGTGCTGCGGGTTACTTGACTTGAAGTTGTGCAACGATCGTCGCGTAAGTCGCCCGACGAAAGTTACACTGCTGTTGTAACGAGCGAATTTATCTTTGCGGAGATCGGCCAGCCATCTGCAGGACGTATCACCTGATATTACCATCTTTATTTACGTCATTATCATTACGCGCAGCGAGAAATATTCGAAGGAAAGACGAATGATCTCGAGATGTGCATACTCCGGCGTTGTTAATCTTTTTGTGGATGGACGAGTGAGGGATTTGTAAAGATTAGCTTTGATTTTTCTCAATCGAGTCGTACGTTTTTTAAGTACATTGAGCACGATACGTGTATGTCCGGGAATTATATATGTAATTTTGTTACAAATTTCATTGTAATTTCACTGTAAACTTTGTTATTATTTTAATTTTTATTATATATGTCTTTCGTACCGTGTATTATTGCGAAATAAATGAAATATCTCTTAAATTGTTAATCTTCCGACCTGCATGATTTAATATACTTTTATCAAAAATGTCAAGCTGCATCGGTCAATATATTGAAAAGCATACGGTTCCATTTAAAAAATCAAAATTGACAAATTTACAAATCCTTTATTTGTCCACCCGCAGGAAAGTTAATAACACGAAAGTACGGAATATCTCGATACTATGCACATTATACTGTAACACTTCTCGCTGCGGGTAGTGGTAATGATAATGACGTAAACTGGTAATAGTAGGTGAGTCACCTTGTAATGTGAGATTTCCAATAAGCGTTAGACGCACACGTCTTGACATAAGAAAGGAATGTAGGCCTGGTTGATCGTTTTTGATAGACACTAAAACTACCGACGATTAAAGTATAAAACTTCCGTTAGAGGTATTAGTTAAATTAAAAAAATAGAAAAACTTGATAATATAACATAGAGTACATAAATTATACACAAACAAAAATTATACACTAGCCATTTTAGCCACTTTGGTAGTTTAGTTTTAACTATAAAGACGTTGAAAGATCTGAAACTGTCACACAGACAAACAGAATCGGATAGCCCTGTGTAATGGTGAGTGAATGACTATTCCCTTTTGTCCCTCTGCTGTCCCGTGGGGCTTATCTCTGCATTATACTTACATAATGCATCAGAGATCTGTCGAGTGGATGCAGCATTCGTCTGATGGTGCATTTAGATTAGGACACTTTTACTCGAAACTTCAAAACCCCTCGAAACCTAAGAAAGTTTCGACAGTTTCGAGAGCTTCGAAATCTTACAAGTTTCGTATTCGAGTTCCGAGACTTCAAAAATTAGTTTCGAACCCATCCCTAATTTCAATCAAACGAACGAATGTTTGCTCGGTCCTTTCGATCGAATTCGCGCCAATTCGGAAAATTTATTGCGGTAAATAAATGTCGGAATAGTGGAATTGAGGGATATTCGAGTCTAAATGAAGATCAAACTTTTTTTCTGAAACGACGAATATCGATAATGTGATATAAATATTTCTTCATTTTGTGAGTCAAGAGATTAAAATTGAGATTATTATGCAACAAGTACGTAGGTGCTTGTAATTACAAAATAAAAACATTAAACCCGTGTCTACGAGTGATACGACTTTTGTTTTAGTTCAATGAATCGACTAATTTTGTCGCATCCCGACACGAATGCAACAATTGAAAATCACGCAAAATAAAAGCACACTTCTCCTTTGTGCCAATTAATGCGTGCGTCTGGCACTTATGGGAAATTCGACAGCGGTTGAAAAGCCCAGTTTCGAACAGCCGGAAGAGCAAAGTTTGTATTGGAAGCTCGCCGACGAGTAAACGGGGTTACAAATTGGTTCGAAGCAAAGAACCTTTGAAGCCGTGGAGGTACGCCGTGTCGAGACAGGCAAGAAATATTTTAAGCGCCCTTAAACGCAGTGCGGCGAGCGTCGAGAACTATTGCTGCACTTCGGCTGCACCGCCTGTTATTAAATATCAGGTCCAACCATCGACCATTGGACCACCCAATGATCCTAGTCCGGTGGTCCGTTTAGAGCTGCCGTTATTAATGGAAGAAGCCCGTCATTTGCATTATGGAAATCTGGGTCACTTTCTGCAAAAAGGAACAAGCAGGAAGCTCGACTTCTGTCTATCGGTAGCCATCTTGGCTCCACTCGACACTCGCTTCTGCCAAAATATCATTTTTCAGCGACGTTCGCGTTCGACGTTCGTCACACTTGGCAAAGACGTCTCGATTTATATGTATATATTCGAGCTTCACGTCGAATGGATCATCGAAATTGGAATCGGCAGAAAATCAAAGATGGCCATCGCATCCGCTATGCCGATGGAAATAATATACGCGAGGGGATTTTCGTCTGTGGCCAGCGTAGAGCCGAGCGATACTCTGTCTTTCTGAGGGGTATTTTTAACTACGACGCTGTACCGACGAAGAAACGGATATAGAGGGAAATAAAGAGTGAGAAGACAGATAAAGAGGGGGGGAAAAAATGCAGAAAGATAGCAAAGCGATGGATGCGAAGGCACGGTGGACTCGGTGTGTGATCCTCATACAAAACGCAGGTTCGTCGTTCCGAGAAAGGGATCGCCTGGCTGCCAGGCTGTCTGCCACTACGACTCGCTGGCATTGAACATGGGAGGCCCATAAACCGACTGCGATCGTCATTGATAATGCGTTGCCGTAACTTCTAGGAACGGATTCGCGCCCACGGGACTAATCGATATGAATGACGATCATCCGGGACACCACGGGCACCTTAATTCATCGAATGACACTCACAGCTGTCCGATCGGTCAGTGCGAACGCGTTAACGAGCAAACCGAACGGGCGTTACCCATTTGATGAACTACGAAACCTACACATGGCACGACCAGTGCCACGACCAAGCAGAAAGTGATTCTACGCGAAAAAATGAGTCGAGAGCCTCCGTTCTCGAATAAATTAAGTTTGAAAATTTATCAAGTCTTCTCGACAGAAAAGAATAATTAGTAGGAAGTTATTCTAGGTACGAAAAGAAGCAAAGAACGTAGAATAAAATTTTTTCGTAAGAAGCTCCGTTTTCGAGAAAATTGGATTTGAAAATTTATCAAATATATTCGAATTTAGCTGATTCTAGACTTGACATCAATATAAAGTTATTCTACGTAGGAAATAAGTAAACAACGTAAAATAAAATTTTCCTTTTAAAGAAGCGTCGTTTTCGAAAATATCGGGTTTGAAAATTTATCAAGTACCAAAGCAATATTACGAAGTATTATAACGAATGAAACATAAAAATGAAAATCTATTTTCTTGAAAATAACGCGTTAAACAACAAAATTATTAATTTATTCCTCTTTTTCAACTCGTTTTTTTTACGTAAAATCACCTCACACTCGATTGCAGTACCAATTACGAGACATACTACTATTTCTAGGGTTTCTCGTCTTCTTAGACGACACACAACTTTCACAGTTATTCTCGATCGCGTTCCTACTAATCGTCGATGTTATCGATTGCTTGTTAACGATAATCGATTTCCAATAAGCAACAGAAGAAGATCAGAGGACCGATTGTTCCTCATTCCGCGCGTCATACAACGTTTAATCGTTCGTCATAGCTGGATCATTAGTGGAACATTTTCGTCGATGGGGATCGTTATCGTGGCTAAATCGGTATTCGTCGCAGCCTCTGCCAACCAGAGCCGTCTTATCGTTGTTGGGACAAGTGATTTATTGATGTTCGTTACGAACGGCCGTTTCCATGCGATCGGATCGTCGCGTTACGTGTTTCTTCACATTTTTGCACGCGCAACTGCTTCCAAATCCCTCGGCAAATATTTGGACATTCTTTCTTTCTTGCTGATTTTATTTCGCGCGCGTTAATTACGCGATAATGGCCGGCTGATCGAAGCTGAAACTGATGGTCGAGCGAAATACACATGTACATTACATATCGCCACGTTTTGAATTTTTATTGCCCGTCACAGATATGTATATTTATTTTCGACGCGAAAAATTGGCCACGTTCCAAACTCGTGAAAGTGCTCGCGGTGGCAGTCTTGTAAAAAGACGCGCGTCTTCAAGCACAGGTCTCGCTCCTTCGTGGTTTTACTTGGCGAATACAACGGACGATTTTGTCGAACGATCCTGCCGGTTTCTTCTTTTTTTTTTCTTTTTTGTCCGACGATCCATCGACGGAAATACTGTTTTGGCAGGAAGGATTTTCGGCAACGATCGTAACATAAACATTCCGCTATGGTTTAATTGATAGCCGGCGCACGTGCCCGATTATACGAGCCACGTCCGGTCGCGGTTATCTCTCGGTGCTTGGAGCATGACCCTGAGGATGAAAATTAGGCCCGATCAATGACGAGTGGAAAAAAATACGTGATGTAACGCGTTGCCAACTGTTCGTCCGCTTAAAATTTGCCATTCGAACGACGATATTCGAACGGGAACGCCGCGATTCATTTCGGTATTTAAGAAAGACGGTATTGTCGAGGTCGATCGATCTCGCCGCTCGTCGTTCGTCGCGATCGGCACGATTTTGAAATTTATTTGACACAGGGGTGGCAATTTTGCACGGCTGTCCGAGCGTGCTAACTGTGAAATTAGCAGGACGCGTCGGATGTGTAATGGCGACGAGTCGGTTTCGTCGCGCGAAACTCGACTCTCTTCGAGTACGTGGCCGCTCGCCGGATGTGCTTGTCAAACAGCTTTTTTCCATCGGCCGCTTCCCAGCAGCCGGGGCGTATTTTTTCTTTCGTTCGGCGTGCCGCGAGGCGACGGCACGCGGAATTTTAATTGCAAAAGGTGAATCAGAAAGGACGGTTTACAGCTCCCCACGGCAATCGGTCGATTCGTGCGTTAGTCACAGGTTCGCAGCCGCGCGATTCATAGATAATTTATGATCGATGCTTCCCCCTTTCGCTACTCTCCTGCGTTTCTCATTCTCTCCTCATCTCCGTCCTTTCTCTTCCTTTACGGGTGGTCCGTAAACCAACTTGGCCAGCATATGTACTACGTGACCGATCAATTCGAGCCGTTTTCGATGATTCATTCCGTGGTCTTCGTCTTCGACGCCCGAGTGTCTCCTATAAAGCTTTCTTCATCGATTGATAGCTGGAACGAGATTAGCATGAAGTGCGCAACGTCCATCTGCAGCTCGTAGCAAACGGATTGCCACTTAGAGTTCAGTTGGTAACAGAGAACCATGAACACATTGCAACCAGAATGAAAAAAGTCGCGGGATAACAGTTACTTGTACGACTAAAACAAGTGTTTGACTGCAAATAACGATTATAGGAATAAATTTAAGAAAAATTTTTTCGTTGCTGGTAATTATTATCTAGACGGGAGAAATTTATTTTATTATCTTTTCGTTAGAAATTTTGTTTCATTACCTTTTTGTTATTAAAACCATCAATCGATGAAACAGTTTAGTTCTTATTTCTAATAATTTATGCAGTAATTTATACGTCATTTAAATAATATTTTTCGTAATTTTAGTTATTATATTCTAATAATTATATCACAATGGCCATACAGTAATGACTGAACTGTTCTGTTGACTGAAAGTTTTGTCAAAATGAAGGGTAGAGGAGCTCTCTATATAATATTACGTACCCTGTCTCGCATTTTAATACTTCATTGTAGTTAGTTAGTATTAATGGAGGATAGTAAATATTTAAATCGAGATTCGATAAATTATAATACACGCGCAATCTATGTCGTGACACGAATGGGTTAACAAATAATCATCAAACAAATTTCGGTTACCGATTCTTTTCATAAAAATCTTCGCGATAACTGTTATTTTTGGTACAATCTCCTGGAAACTCCGAAATAGTTCCCTCTCTTTTGAGTAGTAAATTCCTCGCGTTGTTGCTCTTGGATATATTTCGAGGCATCCTCGACAAGAGAAGAACGTTGGATCAACGTTCCAGAGCAGGCAAAATATACTGATAGATCGCGGAGACTCGGTGCCGAATTCCTCGGACGTGGTTTCTCGCCCTTTCTATCCATTTCGCGCTCCTGCGACTACTTCAAGTATCCGATTGCGCGGATAATACGGATAATGGGAGCAATGAAAGTGGAAAACCGGCGTCGAGGTTGAACCCCGTTCAGGCATCCGCGACGGAGAACGGATCGAACGAATGAATCAAGTAGCGTGCCCTTTGACATCGTTCGTTTGCGCTAACCAATGAGATCATCTGTAGTGTTCTCCGACGCACAGTCACTGGTCGTTAATAGGGAGAAGGTGCAACGCCTGCATGACATCATCTCGTATTCACGCCTTACAGAACACGGTACCAAGCCGTCGACACTCCTTAGAAAGTCCTCAGGATAAATAAATTGCCTGGAAATTTATTTATCCGTACTCTTCTGGCAGCCACCACGATAAATCTACGGCGACGCGTAGATCGGGGGAATAGATCTCCGTTCTGGAGGACAATAGCCGTGCTAGACGCTGCAAATTACCGGAGCGAGGAACGTCACGCGATCGTTTTCGTACCAGCGAGTATCGGCGAGTACATCGACGATGATCGTTTCGAATCGAAAGTCTCGGTGGCTGATGATCTCTTGGCGATTAACTCTTAACCGGCGTACGATGATTTCTAACCAGGAATCGAAAGAGTTAAGGAACTTTTAAATGGATTCTGTTTGAAACAAGGATAGTTTCGACGAGAACGAATAAATAAATGTTTATAAAAACAGACGTTTCAGATAGGATAGAACTTGTGAAATATGAAAATAAACATTTTTCAATAGCACGTTGTGAAAGTAGATGCTTTACGCTTTTGATAATATGTAGCATGTGTAACATTTTAATGATAAAAGTTTCAAATTTTAAAATGAAACCCAAGTACAATCATTGTACAATTTCTTTTTACAAAATTCTAACAGTTTCGACATTTAGTGTCCGAGTGTTTAAATGTCCGAGTATATTAATGGGAGTCATTGTACCGGGTCACCGAATGATCCCGCTCAATATGCTGAAAGTCAGAGGCGAAACACGAGGCGAAAAGGGAAAAATTGATAGAAACGGCGTAACAAGCCGGACAGGCCTAATGATATAAGCGTGAGCCGATCAAGAGCTAATCTAGAGATCGCCATCGTGCCAATGGTAACTATTGAACCGTGCAGTATTTCAATGACTACGCGTCCACGTAGCGCGCGGCCGCAAGTGGCAATACCGAGGACCATCGACAATTCGCCTTGTCCATGTTTAATTAACCGAACGCGTTCGCATTCCGGGGCGTGGACACGTTCCGAGGCCACTTTGTCTCGCGTGGAGCCCCTATTCAGCCAGGAAGCGTCATGTCTATCTCGTTCGTTCGAAACCGTGACACCTTTACGCCCTGATCTTTTCAAGACGGTTCGCTGAACTATGGTTCTGGCAGCCGATGCGGCTTGCATGATATCGATACGCGGAACTGAAGGAACGTTCTCTCGTGAGAAACATTTTTCTTCTTGTGCTACGTTGTGCTGTGTCTACGCTGGCCAAAGCGAGTTGTTCAGAAATAATAGCAGTATCGTATGCACGGCAGAATTTGCAAACAGTTCGCGCACAGTTGACAAATTGTTCGCCAACTGTTTGCTAGCGATTCCTTGTAGACTGTGTTTATGTGTATTGAAGAAGATAGTCTGGAAAAGTTGTTCTGCTTGCTTGTGTCAGCTGTATGTGTATGTATGTACACTGTATGTATACGTCGAGAAACTATTGGAGATACTTTATCTCCAATTTTATAAAATCTGTCATATGAAAGACGAACGAGGACACAATAGGAACAACATTAAGTATAGAATAATTTTTCCTTGTTATACATATACATAAAACTTTATGATGTCATGACTTTCTAATTAGTAATTTAGCTGTACAAATACAAAATTATTACTAATTATTATTAATATATTGTATTATTGTGTAGTATATTAGTTATTATTATCATAACTGTTAATATATGTAATTGTTAATCCATTTGCATCCGTAAGCGATCACCAAGCGCTGACTATTCCGCGATCAGCAATCTTCATTTATATGCTGATGTCTCAGGTAGCATAGGTAGAGTCGTGATGCAAATGAGTTAAATAACAATTATTATTCGTTGTTATTACAAATAGAAAATTAAGATAGCACACGTGCGCTATCTCTCTGATTGGGTCGTGTATTTGCATCTGTTGCATCTCGCGAGGTTGAATGCTCTTCCAAAGGATCTTCCTGTAAAGGATCGTTTGATCGAATGCGACGCGCATCCGCGATCGTGAAAGAAAGAAACGTGTCGTGAGATAAAGCTGAATGAACACCACGGAATCGCGTAGTAGTTTTGTTGTTGTCTCACAGCTGAGTTTCTTATACCAGTCGAAGAGACAAGCGGCGAGAGAGGAGGATCACGAAGGAGAGACAGATTCGTTCATGCAAGGTGGTTCTTATTGAAAGAACTCGTTCCTCGGGCCGAATAGGGTCACTCCATTCATCCTGTTTCGGAACGTAGTACCCATTAGCGGCAACGTGAAGTCATCGCGGTAAAATTCGCGCAAATAATGAGAATAGGCGTTTCCGGCATCTGCGATTTCTAACAAGTTTAAGGTTTCATTAGCGCGCGGCAAAAATCGATGGACGTTCGGATCGTCTTAATGAACGATCGGAATGTATACGTCCAGACATGTTGGAAGACACCGGGAGAGAAAGTTGGGACAAAATACGTACATACATACACATGTCTACGGTAATCTAGTTTTCTACTTGTCTCGCGTCACTTTTTCGACGCGAGTAGCAAATACATCCATAATTCTAATCAGTGTTGGTACATTTAACAATTTAACTTTAATTTTGCTTAATTTGCTCGTTATTTCTTAGAATTTAATTGATTTGTTATTTCATAATTTGATTACTTATTCGTTGCAAATAATTTATTTCTAAAAGTCCTTCGACACATTAAGTAGATATAATAAACTTATCAAAACTCTTTTTTGAACATCATAAACAGGCTGCCGAGACTCGATCATTTTACAAAGAAACGCAATATCACTTAATGTGTCACTCGATCGCTGCGATCGTATTTTAAAATCGTGATCGAGCGCGATGATGCAATCTATCGCGATACATCCTACGCTTCCAATTTCGTGGAAACGTAACTGTGTAACAGAAATCGATGACGAACACAGTCGGCAAACTGTGTTCGATTTAAAGAAAGTTGCATACGCGCAAGGATAGCCGGTCCGCTTTGAATATACCGCGCTATATCATCTATCGATTAATAGTCATCTCGAGATGACGCGACGTCGAAAGATTTGCATTAGGCAGATTACATTCCGAGACGGCTCCGATAAATTCGACGATCGCGAAGAGGACGTGTAGCTGGTCCGAACCCGACAAGCGCGCGCTTTCGAGTCGGTAGCGCGCATTTTCAAGCGGGTCAACTATTTTTGTCCCACTGCACCGCGATGTCCTCTCCCGGTCGTTGTTCATCGCTGGATGGTGCGACTCTAGGCGGATATTTGCCGCTTTCCTTCGACGCGAGGTAGTGACGATTTCGCGCGTAAAAATTCACATAAACCGCCGCGTCACATGCCATTCATGGGACGCGCACATGGAGACAAGAATTGTTAATACATTCGAAAAGTTTCCCCATTGTTGATCGCAATCGTGATCGTGGCGGTCTCGCGTTGTCCTTTCCTTCGAGGTGGTGTAACCGAACGTCCAATGGTCGATGTTCTTAAAAAATGAGTGTAGAAAAAGAAGTATTAAAAATATAACAAATATAACGAGCTTCTTGTAACATGGCATTCTGAAAAAATTGCGACAACCATCTGACAATATAGTTTCTATGTAGCATGACTTAATAAACTTTAATCCTCGTATGTATCAATAAATATAAATAATTATAAGAAAAATAAAATAAAAAGAAATTAGTTTGTAAACTATAAATAAGATCAAACGGGGAGAAACTTATTAATAATACGCATCAAACTCTAATAAATTAAATTACACAATAATTTTCAATTTACAAAATAATTATTTTTTATTATTTCTTATTTCTTGAGAACATCGACCACTCTGTTCGATAATTTGAAAGTATTGAAATTTTTTTCTTTCATTAAAATGAAGATGTTCCAAATTGTTTGAAACACTAAAAAAAAAAAGGCTTCAAAGTATTTCAATAATCAATGAATTATTTAGGTAACAAGTGCAATCTGTGATATAGCTCACGATATGAATAGTGGTACACAAATTCTTTGGAATGAATTTTCTGTTGTTGGATATAATTTAATACTCATTACTGCAATTGCAGAATGTAAAAGTAGCTGCGGCTTCTTGCGGTTTGCTTAGCTCTACGGGTTGAAAGTCGTAAACAAGTTCAAGTACCTGTGTCTAGCCTTCGGAGTGGTCAGAATGATTTGTGATCATTTAACATGTTTAAAACGATTGAGAACGTCGCGATTGATCATAGTTTAGAATCTGAGAAGAAGATTATCTATCCAATGCATTGTAATAATGGACCCACCAAATAGTATCAGGCTTTATTGTTGCTGTGAACAGTACATCACATTTCTGGCAACTTGGAACAAAATTTCTAGTGCAAACTTTCTTTGCTTACTTTTGTTAATTGTTAATCGTATTTATTTATTACATTATATTATATTTACTAGTTGTAATATTTATTTATTTAAATCTGATGGATTAACCCCTTAAGGTTTGATTCACTGAATTTTAAGAAACTGTGTTAGCAAGAAACCTTTTTCATTTCATCATTCCAATTTCTTATAATATCAAAACCTTTCTTGTTTTATTATTCCATAAATATTTATAAATTTGTATGAAACATTGTTTTTGAAAAAGAATTTCCATTTTTGTACACGCGTATAATAATACGTACGCGTAACATTGTGGTGGGTTGACCTTAAGGGGTTAAAATGTAGATATTTAACTCCACCACTCACCGATTAAGCTTCCAAGTAATACTGATTTTTGTCCCGCTAATCGACCACTGTACGACGCGCGCGTGATTTATCAAGCGTGGCTCGTTACGCGGTTTCGTCCCCTATGGCCATGCTGTTCGGATCGAGAATAATCGACGATAGAAGCGGTACGGCGCGTCTTAAATCAACCAAGTCATTAATCCTAGTTGCTAGCACGAGCACGAGCGTAAGCGCGACCGTTTAGAGAAACTGTTGCAATTAGTACAAGCGACCGGGTCATTATCGAGCGCTTCGTGGTTATCTACCGATTCTGCCGGGAATTAGAGTTGTCTGGCCAGTAATTTACCGCGCTCCTCGCGCCGGAACGAGCAATTAGCGAGATGTAATCGCGATCTGTTCCATCGATGCCACGCCACGACCTTGCGTCCGATCGTCCAAGCCGCCAAAGCCTCGACTCGACTGTCGCGATTCCCCCTGCTCCACAATTTTTATCGAATGCCCCCCCCCCCCGTGTATTTGCTCCGATTAACAGATCCGACGGTTCTCGATAAGGGGAATAAGGCCGTGTATTCTGCGTGACTTTCGCTCGTATCCTATCGTGGCGAGCCATTGCCACGACGCACCGCGGTGTCCCATTGTTCGCGAAAAAGAAACAAAAAAAAAGAAAAAAACGACACAACGTCTCTCTGCGTGTAATTGTAAAACAACGATCGCGCGATGCATAACCAACACGCGAGACCCGTTATCCGCGCGAACCTCTCCGCGGAGAGAAACTCGCGATCCGTCGCGATGCAGCAGTTTCGAGCGATCGCGTGTGCGTTGGTTTCTCTCGGCGCGAACGCATTAAACGGCGGGACACGTATGGCTCCGACACATCCGAAATGATGTTAACGCGGCAGCAGCACGTGTGTACCGCCAGCGGCACGCACGGCAGTTCTGCACGCGCTGCGACTACAATACGAGCGATCTATCGAAATTAAATCGATCGGACGACAGTGTCGGCTCTCCCCGTTCAGTCGAGACTGAATGCAACGATGACGTCTCGATTGATCGTAATTTAGACAATGATCGAAAGATAAATATCGATGGGCGGTCTCTCGATTTTTATCCGCGATCTCGTAGATCCACGCACCGTGGCTAGATCGCGTTGTCGCGATACGAGTGTACCACCGAACAGGTGTCCGACTCGGAGGCAATTTATACCCGCAGGATTGTGAGAGGATAATTAAGATAATCGCATTGTTCCACACGAGTCCGGCTCTTCGAAGCTGCGTTGCACGCTGCGTTTCGTTTCACGCACCTTTCCCCACGCGTGGTTTATGACGGTCGTAATTGCCAGGTTTCTTCACGACCCACCGACCACCATTATGGCTATCGGCGACGATTAACATCGTCGAAACTCTCCGATCTCTCCTCCAAATGTCACCAGCATCGCTGCTTGCATCCAATTACGCGCGAAGATCGCCTTACCCGTTCGAATTAACTGCTGCCACCCAGCCAATCGTCTCCCCTTGCATTTTTATAAGCCAAAGAGAAACTCTCTCTCTCTCTTTTTCTATCTCTCTCTGCAATTCAACCTGTTTGCGTTAGTTTCAAAAAATTGTTAAAATATTTTCGACACGCGTGACACGTATACCGCCGCTCAAGAGTTTAAAGCGTGATTCTGGAAGAAATAAATAAATAAATTCTTCATTGGCAAGTATTTCGTCACGTGTGTTCAAAGACTTTTCCATTAATCGAAACTCTCATCTATGAATCGTTAGCATAACACAATCTTGTATCGTGTCTTGAAAAAGATGGTCTTTAATGATAATGTTGCCGAATAATCAAAATTTTGACTCTACGCTATGATGCCGCAGTGATTCTTACACCAAAAATACATATTTAAGAATAATAAACTTTAACAAACGTTCTAAATTCTAAATTCAACAATACAGATACCATTATGCAAAGAATACGTGTAAATATTCTCTCCGCTACCCGACTTGGCTACTGCTCAAACTGTAAGCGGTTTAGCACAACCCTATACGTGATTAACACGTTTCAACAATGTTACAGCAATGTGAGGAAATAACACATTACAGATCGTAGTAAAATATAAATTATTCATTTAACGATTTAAAAAATTGCACCGATCAGTGCAAATTGCAAATTAATTGCGGTTAGTGATTGCAAATTAATCACGATTACTGATTTATCTGGACACTGATTAATTGATTAATGATTACGATCACCGTGATTGCCATTTAAAGTAATTGATCACAAAATAATTGCTGCCCAATGTTGCAACGAGATGCCTCGAATCGAATCAAAGTTCATTCGCACATTCGTTTTCATCGAGCACACAGTTAGCCTGTCGCAAATTTGTTTCTTCCCCGTTTCTTTCATCGGATACTAGGGGATACGTGCAATTCGCAACCGATCACACCTTGGAGTCAGTCGTACCTGGTCAAATCGTCCGTTTATCGTTTACTTACAGATAGGTTGACGCCGATTTTGTAGGAGCCTGGCAACTACCAGCTCTCCTTTCCAGCGTAACAGCTCAATGAGTACCGGCCTTAACCCGATCCGACGGCTACAAGCTGCTCCTTTTCACCGGTTCGGAAATATCCCGTGACTAATCGCGTGCGCGCTCGCGCCAAGCCGTGACGCAACAAAAGGTGGCTTTAGAACAGTAAGTGGACATGAAAAATTTTCTGCCCGGCAAGAGAAGAGGCTTTTATCAAGGACTCGGTGCCGCGCGTACCAATGGGCTAGGCAGCGGACTTTCAATGGCTTTGGACGTTCCTCCACGCGGCGCAGCACATCGTGAAAGCGACTTCTTCGAGTTCAAGTATCTTCGGAATACGCAACGTGCATACGTTATGGACGCGCCTCGATGAGAAACGAGAGATATACTCTTTTCGCGGAGACGCGTCGACAAGGAGTAGCGAAGTAATCTTTTCATCGAGGAGGAATACGACGATCACCGATGGTAGAAGAAAAGCGAGCCTATGGGCGAAGAGCGAAGAATAGCGCACTGGCTGGTGACAGGGTGCACATAGCCGCCGAAATAGCAGCAGCCACTGAAGATAGATAGACGACTGTCGCGCACTGTCTCGTCGTGGCGTCTAGTTGGCAAATGTTAGTAAACCGAGTTTCAGCAGCCCGATGACACGGAAGGGTCGTTGCCCTTGCGCCATACGATCTCACCCCGTTCGCCGGGAGATATCGTTTCACGTTCGACTGCGATAATTGCCGACGCGGGAACGCACAGCCGTTCTCCGGTGCAATTATCTTTGTTTGCCTGCGCGATTGTTGCACCGTGAAAGCGGCAGTTCTTTGGACGCTGTTGCGTGTGTTTTCACCTCTGACACTTTTGCTGCGTTTGTTTGTTTGCGCGACGGGATGAGAGAGAAGCGAGGAGAAAGCGAGGAGTGAAAGACCGCGCGGAGCAAAAGTTCGTCGTTTGGTGAACGCTGGAAGAAAAGGGAAGACGCGAGCATTATCGTCGCAAGGCGTTGCTTAAGCAGTTAGAAAATCGAATGCGAATTCCCCGGTTAACGCGGAGAAGAAAGGCCTAGGACAAGGATGAAAAGCCTGAATCGCGTGACACAATGAAGCAATTAAGTTGGCCATCGGTGTGTCGGAATAGAACAGCGTCGCGTCGTCGGGAACGAGGCTGTCAGCTTCTATCTAAAGCGTCCAAGGCATGCAAATCGAGGCAAAACAACGCTGACACGGCAACGCTCGGGACGTCGGGTGGAATTAGAGAGTTTATCGAATGAAATTGATGAAACGTTCGGCCGTCGGTTTTTGCGACAAGCAACGCCGACAGCAATGTCTCCCCTGACGTTTGTTGCCGACGTGCGCGAGTACCATATCTCGTGACGGATCGCGGAGAACAGACGTTTGAAGACGTTTGTCGTCGCGTCGCTGAAATTCCTCGCGCGCGTTCGCCTCGCTTGTGAATCAGTTGGAACGATGACATCAATGAGAATCGACGAATTCGCGTGATTAATATTCGCGACAGCGTACGAGCTTCGGGGAAACGAGCACGAAGGTGTTACAAAACTGTTGCCTCGAGCGAATACCAACGTTTAACGGCTTGAAGACGAATCGCGCGGAAACGAACGTAACATCATGTCGTGCGTTGCCGATACATTTTAGATAAAATTCTATCGCCGGCTCTAGAAATTTTTTGATAATTCGTTTCGCCATTTCTGCTTCCATCTACAAGGAAAGAAACTCTTTGTTAGAGTCTTAAAAGTCTTGAAAAATGATCTGAAACTTCTCATTTATCACAATGTAATATATATTATACAATATTTATTTATTATATTGGATTATAAGTTCTAAATAGCAGCATTGACCGATGAAAATTTACAAGTTAATGAAGAATAAATCACAAATAGAAAATTAACAGTATGAAAATGTTCGTCGATTATAAACGAAACAAAAAATACCAATCTTTCCATCGATAGCGTAACAGTGCATGTTCTTTAAATATAAAACACCCGTGTCAGTTTGATAATCATAATTATGGGCCCATGATGGATCGATTTAGGTTTCATTAACTGGAAAAGAAGAGAATCATGATCTTCTCTTTTCATACAGAATTCTCAATGATAAGATCAATTGTGCTTCTTAAACTTTATCAACTTCAATATGCTATCTCATCTATTTTCATATATTGACAGTCAGACAGTTCCCTCTTTCTTATTTGCGATCCTTCTCATCTGAATGGACAGATCCAGTCACAAGAGTCTATAGGTCACGTGATAATAATCACTTGGACTTCTTCTCGATTTCTATCGTCAATTTCGATATCTTATTGTTTTGGTTACTATTGCAATTACTCTGTTTTGTAATTGCGCGATGTAGCGATAATCTTTCATTCATTATTTTTACTTTATTATTTCTGTGCTTTATATACACATTATTTTACGATTGTTATTAAGTTGCAGTTTATATATATATATATATATATATATATATATATATATATGTATTTCTTTTTCTTCATTTTTATGTAAAAAGGTTTCAATCAACACGTTCGCTGTCTCGTGTATATGCACATCACGCGCGCAATCATTGTTGAATGAATTTTACTTCAGAAATATTGTGAAATAAAATTAATATAAATGAAAAAAGAATCATATTTATATTTATTATTGGAAATTATAAAACGCTCGAGAGCCGGACGGTGAACGACATTAAATAAAATTGTCAAGAAAATTCTATACGACTGTCTTTTCACGAAACATTTTGAAATCGACAGACATCACGTCGAATTGATATCACAAAGGACCCCTGATTGTCGGGGTAGAAGACGACGTCGCGGTGAAACGAACGTTCGAATATCGTTTAAAGAGGAAATAGAATAATATATCGAATGATAGACAGAGATAGAGAGAACAAACGGGACGAAGCGTTATTACCGCGCCTGTATCCGTGTCTCGCCACTTTGAGGTCGGCGCATAATAATGAACCGAGGCGTCGCTGTTCCCATAATAATTCTCACGGACGCACTTCACGCAGGTTATAAATTGGACCGTGTCGTTTCCGGCTTAACGCGGACGTGACTAGACCGCCGATTATGCGAGAGTAGTTAGTCTCACGCCAAAGAACTGTCCATCGGTGGTCCACGACGCTAATAATACAACGAATGCCACGTTCCGAGAAGCACGTAACGTTATATAGGGAGATCGCGCGAAGCATTAGCCAGCGTTGAATGCACGCGCGTGCGATAAATCCAATCCGCGATCAGCATCTGTCGAACAAATATTTGCTACGAATAAAGTTCGTTGGCTTTCCCCGTGGCTTGAAAAGCCACCCCCTTCGCGAGGAGGAAACGGCTGCATTATTTGAAATTCGCCGTTTCCTCCTCGCGTGAAAATAAACTGGATTCCATTGGAAGGCACGCATCCAATATATGTACGAGCCGTTTGCACGCCAAATTGATTGATTCCGCAAAACAAAGAGTGGAGAATCAAGTGACAAAGTAGTAATAAACTCAGATAAACATTGTAGAATGCATTGTTGCCTAGATTTTATCTAACGGCATGTAAAATGCATGAGGTAATATGTATCCTTGGAATAATTGTTATTGTTAGTGTATGATTTTCGCGTGACCAAGGGAATTAATCGACTGTGAAAATAAGAGGAGAGTAATACCATTAAATTTAATCTTCAAAGAAACTTTTTGTTACGGATCGTTGGAAAAAGTTAATGACAATAGTTCCGCTACTATTGCAATTATTATTGTTAAAAATATGGTCAAATTGAACCATCAACGAACCATAAATAATAACGTTCTCTTCATCCCATCATGTTCGATTTGTTCTCAAATTTCTGTAATAATGTTTATTAGGAGAAATGAATTTCAATAGATCCGTCTTCTTTTTTTTTCTTTGTCTCCGAAATTATTTATTACTCACAAGACAAGAAAAGACATGGTCGTTCAGTGTCGTTGAATCTAATTATCAAGGAAATCTGTTTTTTTGTAATGTAAAAAGTTAGAAATCAATCAAGTGTTGTGACACTTGAAATTTAAGAAAAAGTTAAAAATGTGGAGCTAATCGATTTGGAAAGTAAGCGGCTCGCGGTGCTGCGATTCGTGTAACTTGTTGCTAACTGCTCGACAGGAACGCGACAGGATCGCGGCAGGAAGTTGTTCATTCAAGGATCGTTGTTAGCATAACTGTTAATTCGCCGATGACGTTGCCACGTTACGTAACATTATATTTCTCGACGAGATCGTTTCTTTCCCCGGTATCAAATAAAATCGTTTATCTCTTCTAGCTTGCACAGCTCGCGGCGCTTTCGCAGAAGATCGAAGATGACTCGCAATTAACGCAGCTGATGCGTGCTATATGGTTGAAAGAACGAACGACTGGCAATCGTATAATCTAATCGTCGTTCGCCTCGTGCTTTCCCTCGAATTCCATGCTAATTAAATCGTTAATAAGTCTTCGCATACACGTGTACAAATTGAGCACGTCGATTCGATCGCGATATCCAATTAGGCACGCGCTTCGGAAGAGTTCGTTAAACAGTCTGTGGTTATTGAATTACTATCATTCACGACTTTCAATCTTTTACGAATAAAATTGAAAGGTCTGAACGTAATTCAATAATAATAAATTTAAAATTTTATTTACTATTTAAACGTACATGCTGTATAAACGTAAAATGCACATGAGCACCGTGCATGAATAATTGGACATTTAAAGCAATTCTAGATTTTTGCAACATTTCGACAGTTATGATGGACGGACGTTTTTCTATTTAATTTCCTGCATGTTCAAGTTTCATAGCCATTTCACAGTTATTTGTAATAAAGAATTGATGTTGATGCTAAAATCTGTGGAATTTTCAGACACCTGTTATTTTAATTATAAAATTGAATTAATATAATTAATTGATTAACAAATTAGTACTAAATTATTAATATAATTGAATAAAAAATAAATGATTAATAAATTATTATAGTTATTATTAAATTAAAATCGTTCAGAGTAAATTAAAGACGTTCATTTGAATTGTATTTTATATTAGAAATTGTTCAGATACCTACGTCCATATGTTCATGCATGGTATCGTACATGTTAATAGCTTCTATTTGTCGTATTTCAATATCATTTACCTTTTCTAACTATACTCCGTACACTGTTTTATCACGTTTGCTTTTCTTTCCGATTTTTCTTTTTACAATACGGAATCAATACTTTTACAGTTCCAAATCTAGCATTGTTTAGCAGCAACATCCATTAATATACAAGATGGATGACTTAAATAGAATCACCTAAATAACTCTGTCGTTTTTGGAGACATGGTTAAATTTTATTAATAAAAGTTATTTAATATCATAATGTGACGGTACTGACTTCTTTGTAGATGGAGGGGTTTCGAAGATTTTAAGATCACCTCAACATTTTTAAACATATTTTAAATAATATACCTTTTCATCCATTGATCGATATAGCTCGGTATTTACTATAAAATATGTACGTTGAAAAGCTATTAGTCTAGGAGATATTTTAATCTTAATTCTGTAAAATCTATCATGTGAAAGATAAGGAAAAACAAAGACGGTATTCTTGCGTTCGTGCTGTCGTTGTCTTTTATGCATAGATTTTAAAGAATTAAAACTCATTATTGCCCATTATACTATGGCTCCTTCAGTATTGAATAACTTTTATTAATAAAGTTCATCGATACATCTGAAACAAAGTAATTTAGGTGATTTAAGTGATTCATCCTGTATAATATTAATGAATAACAAAATAAAATTATGTAATGTATAAGATTAATATATATTTATATTTATATTAATCATTTATGATACATAGTATATAAATTATTCATGAATATGTGAATAGTTAATGAAACTTGTAATTAACGAAACCTTTCAATCATTTCATTTTTTGTAGAATGCAAAGAATTCTAATTCAATGGCCAATTCGGTATATTTGTAATCGTTAATGCGTCTTAAAATCGAAATATTGCGACAGTCCGTGTTCACCATAAACGTCGTATAAATTATTAGCCGAGGTTAAAAATACACGCGATGCGAATCGTACGTTTGTATTAAGTTGCAATAACTTCCAATCAATAACTTCCAATCGAACGTTTCGAGATGACAGCCGCGTTACTTTATGGCTAATTTTTGCGCATTGATCTCGTCGATTAGGCGTCGGTTGGTCGTTCGAGGTTTCCTCAAGACGTTTTCTAATCGAAACGATCGCTCGTAAATGATGAACTACGATCAGCTCGCTTCGCAGCAACGGACAATGTTCGTAAAACTACTCGCAAATTATTCGTCTAGTGTGGACCCAGTATAACAAAGATGGAATTGTCTGGTGTGTGGTTCCGTGTCAAATGTCAAAGGTAAAATTCCATCGAACTGGCGAGCTAACGAACACCACGCACGATCGAGCATTAATTTTAGCGCGGCTCGCGCATTGATTATTCGCGAGTTTCTCAGTTGCATATTTATGGAGGTTAGACGCGCGTAGGAAGAACGAGACGTTCGCGAGGAACGATTGTCGCGTAACGAGCGAATTTAAATCTTTACGAAGTGCGAGGTGTATCGCATTTCATACGTTATTCCGTGGTTGCGTTTTAATTGAGCGTAACAATGCTCGGAGACGATGCGACGATTGTCGTCTCCCGGACGTACGTACATATGTCTTTTTAGCCGAGTGATTCATCGAGTAGTCACGTACCTTTCAATTACCGCGTTGCAACCACGAAAAGACACTCGTCAGCCAGAATTTTCAATTCAAAAGTTATTGATTACAGAACGAAAACGCCAAAAGTTCGCAAATTTTACAAACTTTTCTTTTTAATGCAGAAGTATAGTTTGCAGATCTCTAAATTTTGTGCATCGACGTTGATGTTAGTATTATATTGTACGGAGTTTCATGCGTTTGGTTGTATAACTATGTAGGAAGTGAATTTACTATAAAAAAACATTTTTTCACTTGAGACTTCGTTTGCGAGAAAATTGATATTCAATCATTTCGCGTGTGTTCAATTTCATATCGTGATCTTAGTCTCTCTATGTTATGATCATTTGTTTTGAATTCGGTGTAATTATATTTCAAAACTATAGATGCTCTTAAATACTCTTTCGAAAAGATATAATAATTATTAGATAGTGTACTCAAAAAGATATAATAATAATGAAATAGTATACTGTCTATCACTTGAAAACGAATGTTATTTGCATGGCTTGTTATCAAAAATGTCAAGAATATATATATTAAAAAATATCGAAAATATATGTGTTAGGTATACATGTTATATCTGTTACGGATATATATGTTAGAAATATCTGTGAAACAGGACATTTTATTAAAAAAATATATCAAATTGGCACGAGGGATGAATAAGCAAACTGCTTAGAATAAAATTTTTCCACAAGGCGCTTCGTTTCCAAGAGAATTAAATTTGAAAGTTTATCAAATTAGTAAACGTGTACTAAGTTAATTCTTAATTAAATATGTTCAACTTTAAATATGTTGTACTTTCCTGAAAACAAAGTCTTAACTGGATAAATATTATTCTACATTTCATCCACATTTTCCTCTGTAGAATAACCTTCTGTCGATTCTTTATTTATTCAAGATCAGTCAGATTTTGACAATTTTCAAATACTAGTTCCTCAAAAAAAAAAAACGAAATTTTAATTTATTTTTGCATGTGGAATTTATTACGTTTTAATACATTGGATGTATTTTGATTATATCGCCACGTATTAATGAATAATTCACAATCCATTATGAATTATTCGGCAAACAAGTCAAATTAAATTAAATTAGAATTTCCTTCCGTTTGCTACCATCGTGAATTTCACTGTCCGTGGCGAAAGCAAAATTAATCAGCCGAAAGACTCGTTGATTTATGATCCAAAGTTTACGATTCTCTTAGCGAACTAACGCTTGTAAGTAGGAGAACACGCGTCGTGGTGCGACAAATCTCGATCGCTCGGAACTTTTACGGATGATTGAAGTGACCGATGGAGAACGTACCGACGCGATGGCTACAATCGCCTCGATTAACGTCAGTTTTGCAACATTTACTGTTAGTTAATAGCCCCGTCACTACCATTTTTCTTTCCCGGCGATCTCAGATGTTCGTGCCGCCACGCGAGAAGTCAATCTTTCGTTGCGAAACTGCTTTATTACCCGCGTTTACGCTCGCGCGCGATAGTCGACGCATCGCTGGACTTTCCGCGACTATCGGAATCGTTGAATCTCTCGCACCGGCGACTAATCGTGAGATCATACACAGATCTGTGTCAGACGCGTGATTAATTAGCCACAACTTTGGCCATTGGCTATATGCAATTAAATGAGCCATTACATCGGTGGAAGATACGCGACAGCTCGCGGGGTTTCAGCCGGCGCCTGCCTTGTAAATAATAAATCATCGCCGGGTGTATGAATTATTTACAAGACGGCGACTTTTAATTGCGATCGAATGCGATACCAGTCGCTGGAGAAAAACCCGGAAATCGCCTGTCCGCCGATGCGATAGGTAGAAACGAGTTAATCGCGGTGTCGAGCGCAGCTCCGATTGAAAATGAGAGTCAATAACGTTTCATTAGTCGCGACGGGCGACTCGCGATTATCTCGAGCGATCGCGAGTGCCTTTTAAGAATAGACGAGTGGGAAAAATAGAGACAATCGAAGCTTCTCCTCCTCCTCCTCCTCCTCTTAGGAAACGCGGTCCGCGTTCGTGCCTGTTGATAGAAAACACCTCTTGAAATATTATCGGATCATGCGCGTTGCGGCGCGAGATAAAATCGCGTCTGAAGTCATCGGGCCGTTGCATAAATATTGGGCGTGCGTGCGAGCAGATAAGTAGGAAACAAGTATCGTAAAGTAGCGTCAAGGTACGACGAGCAAACAGAACGGTGGAACGAACATCTATGTCAACACATCGGGCCACTGGGTAAAAGAGCGCGTGTTTTCTGGAAGCCGCGTTCTGGTGTGCCTGGTCGCTTTGCTGGCTCTCGAATACACGAGAGAACGTAGAATGGGGTAAACTTCGACGCTGTTGACACGCCACTAACATCGCCGCGTCGCGTTGTTGTGTCGTCAATTGCACCACGATTGCCCAAATAACCCGTTTCGTCTTTGTACTTTTCACCACGGCTTTTTTTTAACACCCGTTGCTCCGAATGTCTTCGAATGTCCACTTGCTTCCGCAATAACGTGTTTTTCTGCTCCCTCAAAGATTTCTTTTCACCTAAATAGATAAATGAATGAACTATCAATTCAAACTTCAATCGATCTGTTAATAGAGACGCCAGCGAAAAATTTTCGTGGAAATCAAATGCAAGGAAAGAAGGCGCCAGTTGTTTGCGAGTGTGAAAATTATGAAAATTTATATATTGTACCCCCCCGATTGCGATTACACGTGTTAAATCGTTTGCATAATTTTCCATGATTGATACTTCGAACACGCTTCTTTTCATCGGTGAACGCCTCGCAACGTTTTCGAGCAACGCTCCCCCCACGGCGCCTGTCTCGTTTATGCAAATTCAACGGCAACGTTTAATTATATATCACGCAAGCGGTAATCAAACAAGTCGGATTCTTATTTACCGAGTGTAATTGAAACGTCGAACGTGCTAATTCCCGCTGGCTACTTGCTACAATTGATTTCTTTTTCTTTTTTTATCACATTATTTTCAGCTCTTTTACGAAATCGATACCCTTGTCCGCGATATTGTCGCTATCGATTCTTGACGCCACGGTCGTTGGCTCGTTGGCAGTTACGCCTGTCGATGTCCGGTATAATCGTGCAGGACGTTACGCGATTTCCCGCCGGTATCTCTCGCCTACCGATCGCCCGCAGAAACGTTCACCTGTCGATAGCTGGCCGTCGTTCGATATTATAATTATCGCATGCGTGCATTAGCGACAGCCGCGGCTAATCAGGTCGCGCAAATTGCGCGAATTACATCGAGTCGCGACCACTTTACGACTCGCGCCGGATAAATTGGCTTATATATCGCGCTCTACGGGATAATTACCGCCGAGACGAAGGGAGAGTCGAATAAATCACACTTTACGATGCCGGCAAGCGATCCCCTCTCGTCCTCTCTTACTTTCCTCTCATACTCCAGATTGCTACGTGCTATCGCAACTTCCTTCAAAAAGCTGGCCAACTCCTTCGACGCGCGTTGCCTTTCCATCTGACTTGGGAGTCCGTTGAAATTGTAAAAAATTCTGTCTACTAACCGAACGTTATTAACGCTCGTTAAGCAACGATGACGATTTAGGAGCGTTAAATCTCATTGTCGCTGTTCCCTGAACCGATGGCGACGACGAAGCTGTAGCACGATAACGAAGGCCAATGAAAATGGCCCTCTCGTCGTAAATTCGAAAGGCATCGGCGCGCCGCGGCGTTAGGATGGCCAAGACGCGGTGGTAGGTCCTTTCTGGAACGTGTCGCGCCATTGAGCGAATCGAGGAATAAAATGTTCTTTCGAACGAACGCGAATCAAGCTGTCGAATCATCTGAATATCGCACGTTGCTACGATTGACTTTTTGATTTGCCACTTTAGTTGCTATGTATTATATCTATTGAAGCATTAATAAATGAGTGCACGAAATACAGGATATGTGCAGGGTGGTTCGTAATTAGTGTTAGAAGCTTTGTAAATGCACACTATCGTGAAATCCTCTTGATTTTTATTTGTGCAGGAACAAGTTACAAGCGTTGATCAATTAAAAAAAAAAATTGTTTCTGCATTTAATAGAGTGGCAGAAGACATTGTATAGTATTTTGTAGGAATTTAGTAAAATGAGCACAATTGTGTATACACACAATGGGAAAGTCCAACAACTTTTAAAGTAATAAAATGTCAACATATTTCCGTGACATTAAAAAGTGTTATACAGACGTATAGTGTTAGAGTTGATTTTCTCGAAAACGAAGCGTCGGACGAAAAAATTGTTTCTCCAACTTCTTTTTTCTCGTAGAATCACCCTAGATCCGATTGTACCGCCAATATATATATCGGAAGTAAATAATAAAAAGAAACTATCGTCGATATTGATAACGTTCAATGTGGACAGGTTCTATTCTTATTTCTCTTATTTTTTCCTTTATAGTTAATATCAAGTTTCACTTATAACTAGCTTGTTAAATCAGTTTTTGTCACGTTATGTTAGTTTATAATTTACATAAATGCACATATGATCGCTTATATATTACGCCTGTATACAATTGGGTTTTTACCAATGTTTGCCAATTAAATTAAATTTAAAAAGAAGGAAATATCGATGCGACCACCGCGGCATCGCGCGTTCATGCGTATTGTACAATTAAAAATATAAAACCTACCGAAGCGAGATACGATAGAAGTTGCTCGACTACATCGAGCCTGAGAATGTCAATGCGAGGCTGATCGCCGAGCGATGGGCACAGTTTCTCGAAGAATTTCGAACGGCAACCAGAACGAAGCGGAGGAATGCGTGTACATTCGGAAAAAGGCAATTCGAGCGATTAATTTTACGGGAACAGGCGAAGCAGGCGTTTCTCGCGGTTTTGCCTCGAGCATAAAGATCCTTTATGGCAAACATACGAGGAAGGTGGCCACCCAAGATTGTACAGGATCGTTCACGGTCAGAAAAGTCACCGCGTTGCACGCGTCGCGACTTTTATTCCCCGAGTTTCGTGGATAGACTGTGGATAGCAGAAGCACTGTTTTGTAGAAATTAGGCGATTTGTCTTCTTTAACAGAATTGCGTTAATTGAATTATGGAACGATTGAGTTATTATATATTTAATTACATTGTGTTTTGGTTACACAGTAATTTAATTTCATGTTGTAATTGAATTACATAATTTAAGTGACAATTACTGTAATCATTCATCATCAATTGCATTACAATGTAATTAAAATACATTGTAATGAAATTAGTCAGAAATCTCAATGCGTGAAATAAATTTGTCTTTCACGTTTATTCTTGTTCCATGACTACACCGCGTAGGTATTCCTCGTTCCTCATACAGTATTCACAATGTTATATACTACGAATTTATATTTATGCAGTGTTGGGCAAAATTTTATTCGAATGGCGTATAAGGTATAAAAATAAGGAAATAAAGTTTCGTTCGCCGCTATTGAATAAATATCCGATTGAATAAATATTTATTCGAAGAAGAATTGATTGGAATGAATATTTCCCACTCTAATGTATTCAGATAAAGATATACTCGAATAGGGATCTCATTCTTATATTTGTTTAATTATATCACGCCGTGGCTTAAACCTTCGCTGTATGCATTCTGATTCTTTTTTTTTTTTCTGACTCGATTACCAGAATTTGTCTGTATAATTCATTTAACCAATCCTTGAGGTTTTCCTCTGCTTCTCTTATATCTTGTAAAAATAGTGTACATAGACTAACTAAATCCGATTTGATTATTTGTTGTAACTATAATTTCAATTATTTACTCTCAGCATTTGTATACATTTTTTGAGAGAAGATTTGACTTAAAAACTGATTGCATAATACAGTATTTTTCACACTTCTCGAAAGTCCAGAATAATAAAAAAGATTAGGCGACTCAGATTTGTGTAGACAGCTGGCTTACTGATGTTGTACATCTGTCAGCCTTTATTCTCTTCACTTTCGACTGCGTCCCTTGTTTCGTACGTTACATACGAGCCGTTTATTTTAAAAGTGGCACAAGTCACTTTCAAACCGAGATATTAAAGACTTTGCGTTTTAACGCTATCACTCCGTTACTTGTCTAAACTTCTATCAACGAAATTTCAATGAATTTAACGTATTGACTGCAAATTGTATTAAAATGAAAAGATCACGCAGAATTAATCTAATTACTAACTTGACTTTTTTGAAAAAGTGACCAGTGCCATTTTTTCAAAGTGCCATTTACACCATATTTTCCTGCCGAGAAATAAATAAATTTTATGTACACAATGAAGAGAACCGGCCGCTCGTGTGTCACGGAAATTTTGCCAAAAGCCGCTTCGTGCTTCAGCAATCTGATGGCTCGTTACGAGGCAGCTACCAGCTTAGGCCACGGTTCCTTTGGAATCTCGGGATCGATCCTGATCCTTCGGATATTCTGTCTCGCACAAACAGGTATTTCCAAAGTTAACTCGTTGTTCTGAGAAACGATGTTTGCCCCTCCCCCCTGCGCTCGTGAATGGGACGTGATCGTCATAAAAATCCACAGAAGCCAGCCGGTCGTCGTTTAGCCTTCTTCCCCGAAGAGATTCTCAATTCTGGCGGATCTCCTCTTAATCCGTCCGGAGAATGAAACGTCACGCGAAATTGAGCGTGGTAATCCGTTCGTTGGTGAAAAAGCGGCTGTTCCTCGCAAACCGTCGATATTCCTGGAACAACGCGGCGGCGAGTCGGAGCTGCGAGATCCCCTGCTTGAGATCTCGACGTCGAAATCATGCCGCAACGTTACCGAGAGAGTAACAGACAACGCGGCGCCCGTAGCTCGTGCGTACGTACACCTTAATGATTCGACGAGCGATGATAACAGCAACCCCATTAAGGTTCCGTTAAGATAAACAAGCAAGTTGTTCCTTTCTTATAACCACTTTAGATGGCTGATTCGTGGCTCGAGCTAGGGCTCTCTATAATGACTTCATCCCTGTGCGAATCTCGAAGGTGGTAACGTGTTATTTAACCGATCCATTCGCAAGCGAAATTACTTCGAAGCTGTTTTCACGGGAGATTTAATGGAAATCTCTGACAGCCGGCCGCCCCTGGCCCTCGTGGCCGATCAACAGTGTAAACAAAATTAACGCCCACGGATTGATCACTCTAATTATTGCCGGGACTAGCCACGCAAATTACCAAACGGAATTGAATCCCTCCGTGGCGAAAGATCGTGAAGCGATCGATGTTTGGGACGAGCCACCTGTGCGCCGATTCTTGTGTCGAGCTAGATTTAGGCGTAGATGCGACAGGCTTGGCATATTTTTGGATTTTATCGGCACATCGTCGCTAGAATACGCAACGTTGGAAATACTCCAAGTGGACACGAGAACGACCTGAATTCGATGTTAGAGCGATGTTCATCGGGCAGTTGTGTGACCTGGTCGTAGTTAATTTCAAGTCGATGTTATCAAACCCCAGTGGGACCAACGACCGGTTCATTGCGGATGATGCGGTCGACGATATCCACGGCTAATAATTCGATCGAAAGCAGTTTGACCTGGAACGCCGCCAATTCTCCGATCGATATATTTGCGTCTTGACAAATTTTCAAAATTTGGATATCGATTGCGTTTACCGATCATGTCTGTGATATACAGACTCTATAAATCCGAATTACTAATAAATTACTACTCGTCATACGAGGATAGTAAAAGGTCTTCTTTTAAATAAAAAAAATGAACGAGAAGATGTATCTTTGGCAAACGGCAGTAAAAATAAATATCTTTTTTTTTTATTTTTGAAGTTATGTAATTATACAATAGATTTTTGCCAATACTACATAAATTTTTATAATCCGTTCGTGAGAAAGTCAACCGTTTCTTCGTTGCATTTAGTAATTTTAATTCCATAGGGCTAACGTTTCATCTGTGACAAAAAGTCTGTATTGAAGAAATGATTTTGAGAAAGGGATGCTAATTTTCTTCTGAACGAATTACAAAATCCGTTGCAGCGTTAACGAGAAGTGTATCGTGACGTGGACAAATAAATGCGTAATTTTTAAAATTAAAGAATACTGTTTCACAAAGATATGTCTTCCCATTCATTTCTTTTTAGCGGACAAAACTTTTCACCAGTAATTTCTACGCCAGAATAACCTCTTAAGGGATTAATCGCGTCGTAAAACATGGACGTTTAGGTTAGTTCCGCATGGCAAAAGTAGGAGGTTTAGTCACCTCGCATTATCGTCATCGTTGTCTGGTGTTACGAATGGGATGTTAAATAACTCGAGGATTACGCGCGTTCGATCTTGGAAACTATCCAATCCCATACGTATAATCCACGGGTGTATTCAACGGTAAATACAGCATCCGCTGTAAGACAATTCTCTCGTTGGCGACGAGTTTCCAGGAATTAATTAGCCTATGCGTGTATGTGAGTCGGTCAAGACGCGAGTGTTCCGCAAACCAAAACGAAAACTTGCCGGCGAAATTTCCGACTGAGTCACCGATTTAGTCGATTTCACACAGCGCGCGAAACCCCGATGCTTATTTTACGAAAAGGCGGTGCATACTTGATGTGGCCGCTGGAGCAACAGGCGTCGCGTCGTTTCCAATTCCGTGCTTGTCAAAAACGGCGCTCGCCATTCATCTCTTTATGCATTCTCAATCATTCTAGAATAAGTCTAAAATATATTGAATAAATGTGTCTCTTAGTTGACACATGAATTGATTATTTTTCTGTAAACTTTCGTGTAATAAATTAAGAGGAGACTGTAGTTTTATTGTAAGGAAACAAAAAATTGGATAGCATAATTTCCAAGAGATTTTTAGTTCTAGCGTTATGTCTACCACCCAAAATTTTAATAACCCGATAAAAGATTACATTGTAAAATTTAAGAATGAGATTGTAGCTTACACACACACACACACACACACACACACACAAAAAAGGGTTTTGCACGGTTGAGACATATTCCATAAGAAGTTTCTCCGAAAAGTGATCTCATCATATTCGATCGAATCTTTATGGGTTTCCGCGTTAACTTAAATTTAAATACTGTTATTAAGGTTGAACGTGAGAAAGGCGTGTAAAGAAAGGCTGATTCGTTTCAACTTTGGTCTACATTTCGTCGGAATTTAGCCTATTTTTGTTGACTTATTAAGTGGATGCACACAGCTTCTTTCGGTTGTTAGACAGCGATGCCGATGAATCATCATCTCGCGAAATCATCGTATGTATCATCGAGGTCTGTTACACTTTTTGACGCATGCCCTTGCTTATCTCTGGGATGACTTCATTACTATTTAAAACTCATCCGAGATACATACATCCATAGAACAACGGAGTCATTTGGTGCCATCTGAGATTGCAGCGTCATCTCTGTTTAGAGTTGTTCTCTCTTTCGTTCAGCAAATAAGTTGCTAATTGCTTTACGATGAATTGTGAGGGTGGAAGAACTTTCTCACGTAGAAATTTCCTACAAGCGTCAGACGTAAGTGTGTCAGAGATTTTAACGTAGCATTTGATTGCGTTGTCTTACTATACATTTATTTTTATTATATTCGAATATTTTATTTCTGAGTATTTTTAATTTCTTTAATAGTTAAACAATCAATTAACAAAAATAACTTTCAATAGCATTTTTTTTTTTTACTATTACTTTAAGTTTTGTGCACTAGTTGCATTTTTGTTCATTTTTCTATTTTCTTGTTGATCGTTCATTGTTACTAGTTTCTTGTATCGGTTTTCTGAACGAATGTTGCGCCCAGTTAGCAATTTTTGACGCGTTAAAAATCCACCAATCGAAATTCACTTTCACCAAGTTTCCTCAACACGAATCATGAATTCCTGTGCACGGCCAGGACTTGAGCGGCGGTCGACTTATGTTCTTTTCACCTGGTTAGATGGCAAAGTCATTCCTTAATGCACCATGAGACTGCGTTTAGGCAACGCGCCGAGGAATCTCTTCACCATCAATCAACCAACTGCAAATAACGAGAGGAAGAGAGAAAGAGAAAGAAGAATCTCGTTTCTCGGCAAACAATCTCTGCATTTCACGTAAACATCGTTTCTACGAAGACTATCGGATGTTTGCTGATACGTCGGTCGTGACCAATTGTAAGAAAAACGACAGTCATACGACAACGCATTAAGTGAAATGGCATCGAGCTAGGAAACGAGCGAGCTAGATCACCGCTTTTCTCGCTTTATCCACTATCGACACCTTCGCTCGCCGAACGTTATCAAGTTTAGCGCGCGCGAGCAATCTCGCGCGGGTGTTGCGGCGTATTTCTTCCAGCCAGCTACCAAGTCGACCAGCGATTACCATAAAATTTTATGCACGTTCGCAGAGAGTACGGTGTCGTGTATCGCAGCGACAATTGTTTGCAATAACCGAGCGTTGAAACTGCCGTTAGCCGTTCGGAAAAATGCGCACGTTAGCGTTTCTCATCATGTAACGATGATCTCATTAGTCGGCGACACTTTTTTCATTGGAAGGTAGGTCATGTTGGATCAATTGCCGACGCGAGCGAATCGTCGTCTGAAGATGCAACAGCAGGAGGGAAAACGTGACTGTATCCAAAGCGGTGATTAATGAGCCGACGATTATTCATTATAGCTATCTGTCAGACTCTCACTGATTTCTCGTGGCATTCTTTTATTGTGGTGCCTGTCCATTTTAGAGTGAAACTATCGCGAGTCGCTCTCGTAAATGAAGATTGCGCTGAGATTGGTTATTTGAGAGAATCGTTGTGATTCGCTGTGTCTGAGACACAGTCGCGTTGTCGCTTGCTCTCAAATACGAAGTAATTTCCGTACTTTGATAGAGAATATTTTTGACAGTTAGATAATTAGAGAATATTAGTATATTAATATTATTTGTCACAACTATAACTATAAATCTCATTTTATAAGAAAAATATCTCAGACAGATAGAAGTTAATTTATATATTATATTATATATCGTCTATAAATAAATTATATTAAATCAAATCCCGAGTGAACCCGAGTTTCCGAGAGTTTCATCGGATGATAAGCAAAGTTGGGTATGGAACTTGAGAGTGCTGTCGAGAGCAACTATCCAAAGATAACCTCAGATGAACACGTTCGCGAATTCGCTTATCCGCGAGAAAGTTTTGATTTTTCGCACGGAGTCACGATTATCCACGTCATGACGAATCGGCTGATCGCTGTGTTACGAGAGCCTCGTATCGATGCAACGGGCTCCCTTTAATAACGCACGAACTGAGGAGAGATTCGCGGTGGGAACCACGGGAAGCAACTGCACGTAGGATTGCTCAATTACCCGACGCAGTAATTCCACTTCGACCGGCATGTAGAAGTAAATCGCCGATGGAACGTGGCGGGTTTACCTTTGTAAATTGGCAGAAAAAGACTGAACCACGCGATCGCGACGACAGCCAACTCGATTTCTTTTTCTCCCTCCTTTCCTCTACCGAGGGGGAAGAGACCGACTACCGTAGAATTAAGGTGTACTGCCGCGGTGAATCAGCGCTTTGATCCGAGGCATATTTTCAGCAGGGACTGTTTCAATTTCTTTCCTCTTCTTTTAACGAATAATTCCGAACTATCGCCGGTCTTATCAAATTCTTCTTTTCTCTCATTTCAATTTCTTATTTATCTCGAAGAAATGTCGACAGGTTTATATATATATATTTTTTTTTTTTTATTTATACTTCCTTTACTGCTACTATGATATTTTTATTTGAATGTTACAATTAGCAGAATATAATATCTGCTAGTAGCGGATATGCTTCCAGAGACATTTATTCTGATGATATAATATTCAAATATTAAAATCTTTAAAACATAAAGATTCAACAAGAGAAGAGTTTACTGTATCATAAATGTTTGATTCATCTTTCATTCTTTGAATTGAATTTGTTCCATAGTTGATAGATTGTTGCAACGTTAAAAGATTAATATCTATTGTAAAAAGATAAACGGTTAAATTTGTAGCAAAAAATGTTCAAAAATGTTTCGTGAATGGTGATCTGCTCCAGTTTCATCTAAAGTGATGCATAGAGGCAATACACGAGGAAACTATAGAAAGGAGAAGTTAATTAGGGAAGACATTGATCATTCTCGTTAACTCGACAGCACACAAGTGGAGATCCAGCGGAACGACCTATCTGATAATTAAATTACAATTTGTCCAACTATAAAATTCATATTCGTATATATTTATATTAATGTTTTATAAAGCATACAAATATTCGTATATTATTTTTAACTATGCGACCCCGCGTGAATACTTTCGTTTCAAAAACCTACGTGTACACTGGTCAAACAATCAGTTTGGTTCTTCGACGTCATTTTTTTTCTTGCCTATGCTACTGTTTCGAACGAATTACACGCGAACAAACAAACGGAGATGCCTTACGTTTTGTATCAACACGCGGTGATCTCTTAGAATCACAGTCGGAGCGTTTACGATGGATAACAGCTGCGTGGACTCGGATTAGTCCATCTGGCGATCCCTGTGGAGATTCGGCTATCTAAACTCGCGCGATTCCGATAGATTCTTCTGTTTGAATCCGGTAGCCGATTGTTTCTCCCGCCAGACTAAATTCGCGATCGTTAATCGACGCTACCAACGAAATTTTAATCTTCCTCTTCGCTTGCTCTTTTCATCCTTTCTTTCTCCCTCGCGTATCTCACGCAACGAACGAGCTTCAAAGCCTATGTCCTCGTCGAACTTGGATTTTCGTCTCTTGTCAACTAACTGTTCGACAATGTGTAACAGCTCTAATAGAAATAAGTAATTTCTCGGAATTATTAATTCGTGAAATAAAAAAAAAAAAAAAAAAAAAAAAAACAGCCTGTTTTGTGGAACAAGTGGGTCGACTTTGTCTAAAACATCCTGTGTGATTGTTTAATTCGATACTTTGTATTATCCGATCATATAGCGACGATTTTTGTCGCCGTTAGTTAGAATATAGCCTAATACGTGAACGATTTTACTTTCGTAAGATGATGGCGAGATTTTTATCGTTCGACTGTTTCCAGAGCATGTTAATGAAAAACAATTACATTCGAACATTACGTGATCCACATTCGGTTAGGTGAACCATCATTCAATTTAAAATCATCGCTCTCTGCGAGATAATCGTCTTCAAGGATCGCTGGTTCAAGCATCATTCATCGTCATACACGTGTATTCTCATCCGTCGATTTTTCCGAGAAACTACGAACTGCGAAAGATAAAGAAAGATCTATTAGTACGTTGGGCACATCCTTTTAGCGATTTTTCGGTGGGGGGCGAAAGAAACCCACACGGTTGATTAACACCCTAACGCGCGGAGCAGGTCGGTGAGTCAGAGGTTCGACAAAGAGGGAAGAACCCGCGGTATCGTTCACCAGCCTCGCGGTATCGATTTCGCGCGAGACTCCGGCAATAAAAAGCGGCGCCCAGCAGCCGCGTGGTATCGCCGAGGTCGTGGCTGCGGACGTCAGGTCGGGAATTTTGACGCGGATGAAAGCGGTTTGCGGTCAGTTGCCGTCTGCAATGCCAAGGTCGATCTAATCTTGGCCCTCTCCCCCGTCAATAGGTAAGAGGAACTGCATTTCATCTCGTCTCGTCTCTCGTTCTGCTTTCTCTCATCGCATCGCAGATATTTCGACGTTCATAACGAGCCAGCCAGAGCCGCCAGCGAGGGAAGTGCAACGAATTCAAAGTAGTTCCGGGAAGCATATTGTCGGCCGAAGGACTTCGAGTGGCAAGCAGGTCGAAATAGAGGTGTCTGGCACGGCGAACTCTATTGCCAAGGACGAGTCACGAAAGGATGCTTCTCAAGGCTAATTGTCGCGATCTTCTGCACCGATGCGCACCGACGTGAAAGTCGACGGACGGGTCGTCGCTGGCGTAGAACCGAAGATCGTTGAAACGATCCTCGCAGAGGGGAAAAGGGGACGACGTGACCCGCCTTTCTCTTTCTTTTCGATTTTTCGAGACGATCGCGAAAGAAAATAAAACGGAGCGTGAATGCTGGTAGCCGATGGCGCGAACAGCGACCACGGTCCAAAGAGAGGGAGACACATCGATAAGGATTCTTTCTCGTGCAGCGGCGAGCGTGCGCGATCCTGCACCGTAAAGTCGCGCCACGACGATCTTAATCTTCGCGGACAAGGTCGATACCGAAGGAATCCGACGATTCAGGCTCTACGATTTCCAGTATCGTCGATGGAACTCGAACGGAATGTAGAATCGTGCCGCGCACGCTTCGAACGATCGAATCCGAGCGGTTCTCGGCGCCGAATCGTTATCACGACCACGTCGGACAAAACTCGATCCGCTGATTGGGAACCTAACCTAATCACGTAATCAGCTGGTGCGGACAACGCTCGTAAATCTGTTCCGCCATCATGTGAACAGTAGTACCTCGCTCGCCTAGAATTTATCATCGATCTCGACTACCGGCAGTCTATCGACTGACGCTCTCTTCGTTCGATTCGACGTTCCTACAGATACCCGCGTATCCAATTACCTTCGAACCGAAACATCGACGTCGTCTCCCAGTTCCTGTTCAAACCGCGACGAAAAGAGTAAAAAGAAATGACACTAACCGTGTTATTGATGTCTGCCTGCATGTCCGTGTCCTCCTCGATTCCAGCCTTAATAAGTTCCTCCTCGTTGTCCGGGGTATTGAGATACTCGTCGTAATCCTGTTCCAGACTCTTCGTCCTCGGTTGAGTATCGTTGTTCTTCGTGCCGGCTTTGTTCTCCGATCGATCGACGCTCTTTGTCAAGAGACTGCTAACGTTCCTCGGCAATTTACGCTCGACTAACGGACTCGCCAGCTTGCCAGGTAAATTCTCTTCGAATCTCCTCGAAGAGCGATGGCTGTTAACGTATGGAAGACCGGAAATCTTTCCACGATCGCGACTCAACGGCCTGGTAAGGTTCCTTGGCTCGTATTTGAAACTTTCGAGGCTGTCGCGCCTCGTGTATCCGTTGGTCTCGATGTTTCTCGAGTCTCTTCTGATCGTGGGTCTGGGAGTGGTTGGTTCATCGTCGGACGTCAACCGTCTGATGATATCGTCGTAAGTTTTCAGCGGTGGTTTCCTCGCGCTTCTGTAAAACTCGTCTTCGTCGTCGTCCTCGCCTTCGTCCTGATCACTGTCCTCGGTCTCTTTCCACGTGTCTTCGTCATCTCCCACGTCGTCGAAGTCGTCCAGAGGATACTCGTAATCGTCCAAGTTATCGACTCTTCTCCTCTCGGTTTTGGAATAGGAGAGTCTGGACTCGCTAGAGTTTGGTCTCCTTTTCCAATCGTCGAATCTTCTCGAAGGTTCCGAATGGTTGGGTCGACGCGTTTTTCTGTCGTTGACGTGTCTAGAGTCACCGATCCTGTGTTTTCGCCGATTTCTCCACCAAGATCGATGCCCGTCGGGACCGCCCTCGTACGCGCCTCGTTTCTCATACACGAATTCGTCCTTCTCGACCGAATCGTGATCCGAATCACGATGTTTGGAATAACCGAGTCTTCGGTGAGTCCTGTCGGACCTCAGTTCGTAGCTTCGACCGGGGTATCGGGGAGAACCTCTGCGTCTCTGTTCTTCATCCTCGTACCAGCCGGTTCCGCGATAACCACCTCGATGATACCCAGGTGGGTAACGCGGATCGTACATCCGGCCGTGCACGGCGATTCTCGAGGTCCGAGGATAGAATCTCTCGTAATAGGGACGACCATCGTAATCATCGTCATCCTCCTCCTCTTCGTCGTCATCTCGATCCTCTCGATCGGCCAACGAGTCGTCCTCGTACGCGAGTTCCTGCGACCAAGAAGAGGACGATCGTCTGTCGGCAATGTCGTGCCGATTTCTCCTCCCATTTGGGGAGTCGTGCCTGTGCCTGTGTCGGTGTTTGTTGTCATTCGCGATGACCTCGTGACTATGGTGTTTAGCTTCGACTATAAACAAGCCATAGGTCATTGCGAGGATCGCGAATAACAACAGTTTGTTGTCGAAAATCATTTCGTCTTTCTATTCTTTTGCGTAACCTTACATCATCTTAGGCGAGCGCGATTTCGAGATTGATGAAGTTCGTCGCCTGAAAAAAATTGCACACCAGCTGGTTTCTACCCCCGCCCGGTGTTCAACGATGCATTTCGGTCAGAGCGCAGCGGTACCACGTCTCACGTGAGACTCGTGGCCGTTGCCGCGATTGAGACATTAATGATCGCGATTCGCGACGCCGAGTCAGCAACAATCATTAGTCTTCTAGGTTTCGGGAATCAACGTAATTCATGCGTTGGGATTGCATCCACGTGGTACAATTCGCGAGATTTGATTATCGAAACGTCCCGTACGATACGCTCCGTTTTCGACCGCGTTCCAGTTTAACATTACAAAACTGTCCTCTGGAGCCGGATTTCGCTCACGTCTCGCGTCTCTTCTTACCCCGAGTATCGTTCTTTCCACCAGTTTCGCATCCATCGTGCGTTCTCCATCTTGGTCGCGGGGCTCCGATTCCTCGATTCGATTCCGCGATTAACCGTCCCCTTCCTTCGTTTTCGGTGCTCACTGTGCTCGGGAACGATCGAAACTCGCGCCCGATACCGGCACACCGTTTGCTCGAGTTCAACTCAGCATAGAGATTACACCGAATCGTATCGCGGACCGAATGTCGCGGGCAACTGAGGCCAGCCTCTCCGGCCGGCGGCTTGAGAGATCGCGGAACGCAGTGCGCATGCGTGCGAGCGATATTCGTCTCCCTCCTCCGCCCCCCTGCCGACGCTTGCCCCCCCTTCGGCCGCAGACTTTTCTGCGTCCCCTTCGTTCCTGTACCTGTGCCCTCGTGTGCCACCGCAACAACCGTGTGCACACACGCTGTTCCACGGACTCCCAGTGGACGCGGTACACCTTGAATCCTGCACGCACGTACGTACGATCGATACGCGCCGCTCCGAAAAATCTGACAGCGAATCAGCGTACTTTGAAAGTACCGCTTGGTCCTTTTTCTGCTTGTTCCGTCATGCAGTGGACGCACGTCGCTTCGATTCGCTCTCGTGGTATCTTTAAAATGGGATATTCCGTGACCATCTGGTTCCGGTTGCAAATTCGTATCGATACAACGAAGAGGAATGAAGAATTGTGTTGTTACGTGCAATTTTCTAATTGCTAACGTTGTCACGGTGCATTTCGCAACTACCCTTTTTTTGACCAATGTGCTCGTATTCGTATTTATTAATCCCCCTGGCTTACGATTTTCTTTTCAGTTCGCGTGGCAAGCACTATTTACTGAAATTGTGACATTATTTCAGACGTAATGTAGCTTCGATTTGGAGGAATGACGAAAGAATTGCGTTGTTACGTGCAATTTTCAGCTAACGTGTCACAGTGCGTTTCGAAACTACCCTTTTTGACCAATGTGCTGTTTATTAACCATCTGGCTATGTTTTTTTCTTTTCAATTCGCGAGGCAAGCACCATTTTACTGAAATTGTAACATTACTTTGGACATGATGTAGTCTCGATTTATCAACGTTTAAAGAAACGTAGCTTAAAGAAATTAAATTGAAAATTCGAGTACTAAATTTCGTAGGATTGCTGTCTATCGCTTTTTCTTTTCAAGAAACAGAAGTCGTAACTTGTACGAATGTGTACGTCGATATTATAAATTATAAGGCGAGGGGTTGAGCGAGTATTGGTGCAGTGAATTTGGCGAGAGCGCAGTCTGAACATTACGTAGAAACAGTCTGAATATTACGTTTTCTGACGCGTACGACAAGACGCGCCTGTAGGAAATCCCATCTTTATACAAATCGTCCAGAATACAAACGTGGCGAACGAACTCGCATCCCCGAGCGAACGGGATGTCGCGTCGGTATCCGATCTCACGTCGCGTCAAACGTGTGCGTTCGCATCTCGATGTATGTATCTCGGTACGCGTTTTCCACATTATCTGCCCGTATCGAGCCGTTGCAGCCGATACACGTGTTTCCGTCACGGTTCGCGAGCGATTCGTGTACAGTCCCGATTTTACGATCGTCCCGAGGAGATCGACACCGGCGACCGGCCGCCCCCTCGGCGCCCATTCACTTTCGTGTCGCCATTCAGAGATATTCCAGAGAGGATTCGGAGACCCGATGGTACATGGAGGACCGGTCGATGAAGAAGGGGGCGAGAACGAGAAGTCGATACGATCGCGATGCCTGGCTTACTACACAACCGGTACAACGAGGACTGGTTTTTCGTCGCGTACGGAGGTCGTCCGATGCTTTTTGTCGCCCTTTTAAGCCGGCCACGGTGCGCGGCCACGATAAATAAACACGGTAGCCTCCACTCGACGGCTTCCGCTCCGATTCGATCCCCGATAAAGGCGGCCCCGTTCGCGACCTATCACCAGGACGCATCGCTTCTCTCCGCTCGGAACGGAGGATGGAAAAAAAGGAAGAATTCGCGTCTTCCCGAACGATACCAGTCGGGTCGTATTCAATGCCACATCAGATGTTTATCTGCGCGTCTTTCATTTCCGATTCGATTCTGCTTGTTTCAGATTCTCTCCTTACCGATTTTACACACACACACACACACATACACGTCTGTTAAACTTCGTTTGTTCAATGTATTCGAGGAAACTGCACTTTGCAGATTTTATGCAACCGAGTATGAATGATTCTACATCGTTCTTGAGACACACTCTGTTGCATATGAGACGTACAATTAGATCAGTTAGAAGCAGATTACACGTGAAAACCTAGGAGTCGCTTAATCGTTTCACTTTCGCGCCGGATCGCGTTACCGATATATATTAATTCATTGCCATTTGTCAGAATCGCGGATACGTCGGGAACACTGACTGTTGCGCCGCTGCGAGAACGACGATTAAATTGCATCCACGTCGTAGAATTCGAGCGTTGCCCGCGCGGAACGCGTGTAATCAGCCTGCCAGATAAATGATCCGAGGTCCCAGGTGAGAGGGACGAGCAGAAGAATAAATGACGCTCCGACTTTGACTCTGTGAGACATGCCCGTGGAATGCAGCCGTTTCTAAGCGGCGCGCCGTGAAAATTTAAGAGCAACGATCCAACAGAATGAGCCACGCTCGTGTGTCGCTAACAAATGCTCTCGCGGGTCGCCTGGTATGCATTTCTTTTTCACGGCGATATTAGAGATTAACCTCGTGGCGTGGCCGACCAGCTGTCGACGACTCGAGTAACGCCGCGATAAATGCCGATCCTGATTCTGTGCCTCGGTTCCCAAACTCGAGCAGAACGACGGCAGCAAGAGGCTCACGCCACAGAGAGAACAGCCGCTTCCGTGGAATTCCATCAAGATTTTCGTGGGCACGAAGCGAAATTAGTCACGCGGATTTAGCTATGGTTCTGGTGCCAACGGCTCGCTCTGAATGCATCGATTTGTTCTACCAGGGAGAACATGTTTCGTGCACGAACCTCGTTCGTGACATCGACGTCCGAACGTTTCTTTTCCGCACGGTCGCTCGTTCATTGAGAATCGAAAGTTAGGCACGTGATCGTCGTAGCTTACGGTAATCGAGAACAGGAAAACTGTGGCATTCATTAAGAATTTAGAGATAGATCTGCATTTATGCGATCTATGTCGCTTACGACAATCGAAAACAAGGAACGACATAGATTACAGAAACCTATGAGGAAATTGAGTCCTGTGGCACTCATTGAGAATCTAGAGGTGGATACGTATTTTACGGAGTCGTCGAGTGAATGCGTTTTATGCGGTCGTTGTCGCTTATAGATAATCGGGGACAAGAAATGACAGAAACATTACAGAAACCTATAAGAAAACTAGGCGAAAAGATTGGCGTGTAACGCGCCGGGACACGCCACTTTTGATTGAAAATCTTTCGCCCGGGTTCAGGAGGTTATCTCGGCAGATTATGCTTGTAGGTCACTGACTAGAATCGTAGTTTGCAACTTGGTTTTTCTGTGTCAATCGCGTCCCAATCTTTTCCTCCTCGAACTCGTTGTGAATAACATAACGTTTGGGGGAAATATGTTTTGTAATTTATGTTCACTTTCTTAAAAGTATCTAAAAAGTATCGCGTTTAAGTTGTCACAAACGAATTGATCTGTAGAGAAGGATCGAAAAAGTCAATAATCTTTTGAACAGATTTGAAAACATGGATTGTACAACTGTTTCGAGAAATGTTTTTACATTACAAGTCCCGATGAGAGCAGATAAATAAATATTCTCAAAAATAACAGTTTCAGACAGAATTTATAAAATGTAAAAGCAAAAGTTCTTCTGTCGGAGAAACAGACAAGCTTAAAAAAAAGTTTTTAATATTTGTAGAAAATGGGTGGTCACAGAAGTGTCTTATTCTCAAATTCCTTCTAATTGTTCTTACTGTAGTAGAATGACTGTAGTAGAATAGCAAATTATGTAATATAATCCTTCGATGAGTATTTTATTCAAAAATGAAAAATCTTGTCACACTGAAATTTTAAACTCGTAGCCAGAAAATTATCGATAAATAAATCAGCAATCTTTTATTTCATTTGCGACTAAGCAATACGCGCGTCCAAATTTGCCATCTAATTATCTATAGCTAAACGTTGCAGATCGTGTGAACTTCATCTAAATCTACGTGCTCCTAAAACCCAGCGACAAATTGTTGCGGCGGCGAATCCGCCAGAAACTGCTAATCTGCACGAGGCCTAAAGCAGACGGCACCTGGCGGAGCGTGCAGTCGCATTTCCGTTGCCGGATCACGGACAAATCCGTGGTGAATCTCGTTCTGCACGGAGTGCGTGCACCTGTCGAGCGTGCAACGCGAGTTTCAAATTTCTCTGTCACTTCTGCGAATTTCGAGATAACACTCTGTATAAGAAGCCCAATATTCATTCAAGTCGGTACCTTGCCGAACCACACAGTATTTTTAAAGAGTCAGTCATTACAACTTTCATGCTTTAACTTTTCTATAATTAATCGTGAATAGCAGACAACTCACGCCCGCTGTAAGAAAAAAATGCGTTTTCTTTTATCTCAAAGTCAGAAATACGATTCCTGACATAAATTGATTGTGAGAGTTCTCCAATATATATATATATATATATACAGGGTGTTTCGTAACTCGTGGGACGCACTTCGGGAGCTGATTGCACTTAAAAATAATGAAAGAAAGTCATAAATATATGTCCTATCTGTCTTCGTTTATGAGGTATAATGAATTTTCTGTTTTAATTACTTTTACAAAAGATGCTCGAAATGACCACNTCGTAGTATTTCAGCATTTTCAATCGATGTTGCGTGTACAATAGATTTTAAATGTCCCCACAAATGAAAATCTAATGGATTCAAATCCGGAGAACGAGCAGACCATGCAATAGGACCTCCACGACCAATCCATTTATTTGCAAAGTGTTGATTTAAAAATTTCCTAGCCACTCGGCTAAAATGCGGCGGAGCTCCATCATGCATAAACCGCATATAAAGTCTAATATCGACTGGAACTTCCTCTAATATTTCGTATAAACGCGTGCTCAAAACATCAACGTACTTTGTGCCTGTTAGTTTCCCATTAAGAAAAAAAATGTCCAATTAAAAATTTATCAATTATTCCTGCCCATACGTTTAAACTAAACTGGTGTTGATGTCTTGAATGCGCAATAACGTGTGGATTTTCTTCATCCCAATTATGATTATTATGAAAATTGAATATTACCATCCCTGGTAAAACTAGCTTCATCAGTGAAAAGTATGGTAGATACTCTCTTCACGTTCACACATTTGCAGAAACCAAGTACAAAAAAACGAAAGACATCAAGTAAGTATTATTTGTAAACAGTGCGAATTCTTGCTTACGAACTATTGGGGGTCTATGGAAAGAGTGGCCGGACAGAGAGTTTGCTCTGTTTATAAAATTCGTTATATCTCGTAAACAAAGACAGATAGGACATACTTGTACGACTTTTTTTCATTATTTTTCGACGTACAATCAGCTCCCGAAGTGGGTCCCACAAGTTACGAAACACCCTGTATATACTTTTGGAGTAATCTCCTCTTGTCACGTGACACGAGCAACGGCCACAAGAAAGGGACGAGAGGAAGTGAATCGCGTGGTCAAGCCCGATCGCGATAACCGGAATTTCTTCCTGCCGAAGATCACTCTCGATGGAGTGACCCTTGACATCTCGCAACCCACCAACTTCCCGCCTTCCACCACGCCTCCCCTCTGCTTCTCGTTTTCTTTCACCGTGTTACCTTGGCACCGTGAACGTCGGCGCGAAAAAATCCCGCTCGGAATTCGAACGCGTCGGTACCGCGTCGACAGACAATGAAATTCCTCCTAGTTATTATCCATCGTCGTGCAGGCATGCGAAGATCGTTGACGAACAGAGCTGATCGGTTACGAGAGCAGATGGTAAATAATCGAAAGGCAAACAGAAGAAATGAAAACGGGAGCCTCGACTCTACGACTTGCATCGTTCGTGTCAAATGGTTGGGTAAACAGTAACCGAGGGAACGGGTTCGGTCGGTAACGGGTTCTCCAGGCTGTTTGATCAGCGATCCAACGAATTCAATAATTAAAGGCCTGACTCGATAACGAATCTAATTGATCTCGAGGATCACAGAAAGTCGTTCGCGGTTTCTTTCGATTTTTAATGAACTCCTTGCCGATCGTCTGCGTTTGTTTGCGTGTGGAGAATTATGTCGTAGCTAATTTCCATTTCTATCGCAACGGAGGAACACGGTGCGTTGTGAATGTAACGTCGACTCGTATTCCACGACACGCCTTGCGTGAGCAATCATCAATTTAGGGGATCACTCGCAATACAGGTTTCCAACTTTGAGAAGTTGCTTCTAGCGTCTTACAATAGAAGAATGCGTAAATTGAACAGGCAGAAAAGTACAAATCATCGTAAGCTAAAGTTTCATTTTCAATAGCAAATTTAATTCCCAAATTAAGGGATCAATTTTGAAATTATTCGGTTAATCTTTCAATACATGTTCGTGCATTCTGGTCTTCTGGATTAATTTTTAGTGATGACGTGTTTAATGATCTTAGATTTAACGATTTAAAGAATTTCTGATCGACTTAATTTTTCTTTTGTCATCTGTCCATAAGTGCAAACGTTCAATTTTGAATTTATTTTAACACTTAAATATTCATTCTATTATAGCACTTTGCTTCTTTCTTTATGTTACCTGTATTCCGCAACTGAGTAATATTTTGCGAAATAAATATTTTAAACAGTATTTAATATTTTAGATTCTGTTCAGTTTAAATAAAATAGATAAAATAAATTAAAATAAATTTAAATATTTTCAATACTCTTTAAGGATAATACTACTTTTAAATTCTAAAGATTTACTGTATCAAAGTAATATATACTATTATTTAAGTAATATACTATTTTTAAATTTTAAAGATTTACTGTATCAAAGTAATATATACTATTATTTAAGTAATATACTATTTTTAAATTCTAAAGATTTACTATATCAAAGTAATATATACTATTATTTAAGTAATATATTATTTTTAAATTTTAAAGATTTACTGTATCAAAGTAATATATACTATTATTTAAGTAATATACTATTTTTAAATTCTAAAGATTTACTATATCAAAGTAATATATACTATTATTTAAGTAATATATTATTTTTAAATTTTAAAGATTTACTGTATCAAAGTAATATATACTATTATTTAAGTAATATACTATTTTTAAATTCTAAAGATTTACTGTGTCAAATAAAATATTTTATTTCCAGAGTTATACGTATGCCTTAAAATAAGTAGGATTATTCGCTATTTACTCTATTCAAAATAATATTTTATCCAGCTAATTTTCAACTTGTGTCTCTCAATTACAACATAGAATCAATGCTCGCTAATTATTTGATTTGTACTCTTTCGCTCGCCCATCGGGAAGATTTATCTTTCATAGTTTCGAGAGAAACGTAGTAAAGATGCTCGCGAGAGGTTTCGCGATGGAAAATGCCGATGAATTTTGCACATAATTTTATTGTTTCGTTATCAAACGCGGTGCACCGGCACCGTATTACGCATTCACAATCCTTTGGCTTACAGATATACACGTTTACAGCTTACGTAAAATCTAATACCGTATTTTTTTCTTTCTTTTTCTTCTTTATGTGTTTTGCTCTTTTGCATCATTGCTCTGCACCTATGTCTGAGATATGTTAAAGGCAGGTACAGGAGATACGTCGGTGAACACTAAAGAGGTACGATATAACACACTACGAGTAAATCTCGCATTCGACGCGGTGTATCATAGAAAAAAAGATATCTCGCGCGTTTCAAAGGTGTAAATGGTGCAAAAATCTGTGATAAGTGCGCCAGCGTCGATTAGAATTTTTCCTTCCTTATCACGGCACCGATACGCGTGGTGGTGGTGGTTCACGTCCGGGATGCGAAATTAACCGGGAGTGCGCGCCTGTTATGAGAACGCGTCTGAAAGAAAAACATCGTCAACTCGTTCGCTAAAACAATTTAATTTTCAATTATCGGTAAAATCGAGCAATGACATGGCCCAACTATCGTAACGCCGTTCCGGTATGTTATATCCTACTCTAATCGTTTTAATACGTTTGCTTAATGAATCGAAACAAGCGCCTCGCCGCATTTTTCTATCATAGAAATCTACAAAAAAAAAAAAAAAAAAAAAAAAAAACGGGTCGACGAGTGAAGATCGGAAGAAGACAGCCGTTTTGTTTGGAAAACGGAAGAAAGCAATGGGCACGATGTCCAAGTGCTCGCAAAGCAGGGGCGTCGCGTCGCGATCGACGTGGGAATCGTATCGTATTCCTAAGAAAGCTTCCTTAAAATACTTAGAAAAAACGTTTGCGAATAAAGCTTACACGCTAAAAAGTACACGTTCACGATCGATACTCTAACGGGGAACGTCCGATCGTTTGCAAATCGAGAATGCTTTTTGATTACGAAATTTTGACGATCGTTGATCGGCGATTCGGCTCGCGTTTCGTCAATCTCTCTCGCATCTTTCCTTCGTCGTGGGGCAAAAATCCCCAATCCTCCGTCCCTCAACAAGCCCCACGAGCATACGCGAAACGCGACGAGAATTGTTCAAACCGTTCACAATATCGTCGATAGGAAAGCGGTGATGAAGGTGACGGTAATCACGACGGAAGCGACGCTGACGCTTGACGCTCCGGAGTAACGAAGCTTGTTCAACAGATCTTGCGGCACGTCGACGAACACCTTATTCACTCCGACCTCGCGTATCAGCTGCGATAACTTTTCCGGGTCGACCTTGTCGCCCTCGCTCGACCAAACGGTCAGGGTTGCGTTCTTCATCTCGGAGCTCTTCTCCAACAGCGACTTGATCACCTGAATGTCGTTCGCGGCTAGACCGGCTCTTACCGGGTAAGTTATCGGCTGGGTAATCTTCTGCCTCTTCACGGTGTCAATCATTTCCTGAATTTGCTTCTCCGTGTATCGAGCCTCGGTGATATTGTCCTTGGCGTCGTACCTGAAACGCGAATCGATGAGAAATCTCGAAATCATCCCTCGGAGTTTTGCTACCATTGGTAGTATACTATACTACTACTCGGCGTTGGAATTTCTCGCTCTCACCTGGTGGTCCAGCCGACCGACAGCGTGTACTCTGGATACGTCTTGGCTTCCGTGAGGAAAGATTCTGCGTTGACTGGCACGACAGTCGCGTTCCCTGGCCCAGCGAGTATGTCCGCGTTGAGAAATACGGGGAACTTGATCTGCGAAGGGAGAAGCTAGCCGGTTAACATCAAGGGAGAAAAATGCAGATACTGGCAACGCAAGGCTACAAACAGGCTGCGAAGAATTCCCGATCGAGAGAAACGCGTGGCCATCGGTAATCGAGGCAAAAATAACCGCCAACGCTTTCTGGTATACCGTTTGACGGTGGCGATCGGTGAAACGAGGCGCGAAGGACTCCGCAAAGATGCACACGTCGGTCTATAAATACAACGGACGAGATACGTACGTTGCTGCGAACTCTGTCCAAGATAGGCTTGCTCGCGTTGAAGGCCTCGATGCTCTTGAAGTCTAGCTTGATGCCCTTGCTAACGTTCTTCGCGATCACCTTGTCGAGGAATTCCTCCAGAGTTAGGTCGCTCGAGTTTGCCGGCGGATGTGCCATTATCGGTGTCGTACTGTTCGCTGCTATCGTAACGTCCGCCTCCAGCATCATGATGTCGGCTTTAAACAGGAGAGGCAAGTTTGTAGCAAAGCTGCATGCAGCTTTCGGGTACGAAAGGGAGAGAGACAGGAAGAAGGTAGAGGAGGGTGGTACGTTTGAGAAACGCGATGAGGTTACTGCGGCGGTGAAAAATTCTTTAAAATATCGCGACAAAGCGTGTCTCAGATATCGCTTTGGCCGTACGTTGAAACCGCTCGAAGCGTTTAACGCCGATAATTAAAATCGAGCTTGCGCGACTCGCTGAAGGCAAGCGACACTTTGACGAGATTCTTTGAGAGAAATAAACTTTTCATCGTTTGTGTCTCTTGTGTATCTTGCGTTCTTTTCGCATCTGATCGCCAATTGCTCGCGGTTATCTCGCGTTTGGAAGGATGTTAATCGGATGTTAATTATCGACGGGACGTTGGAAATTCAATCCCGAATCTTGAGAACACGATTTAAGTCTCTCGCGTTGCTTGGTAACCAAACGCGGTGCAAGTATCGTTCGAGATGTGCCACTCGCACGGCATTAAAGCCGACGGAGCGAGACGCACAGGCTCGAACACGATATCGCGACTCTCGGGAATATTTTCGCGAAGCTGGTCGATAGATGGACGGAATTTCATCGCGAAGCGCTGCGTAACGTCGCCTCGACCAATCTATTCATCGTCATCGAGATCTCGTCAAGAGATAGCCAAGAGTGGAGCGAAACCACTTCAATTACGCGATCGACCTACCTGTGTCGAGCACCTTCTCGAGTTTGGACTTGTTGTTGACGGCATGGGCCCAGACGATCTTGGTGAGATTGCCGTTGATCTGGGGAAAGAAGGTGGCCACATCCACGGTGCCGTTATTTGCGCACATGGCAGCTTCTGAAACAGGCAAACGTCGCCGTCTGGTTAAAGGTGAACGCGAGACTTTCCGCATTAATATTCTCGAGGCCCCACTCGACCTTTGACCCAATATTCGCCGGGGTCGCTCCATAATTGAGCGGACTGTGAATTCCTAGCAAACCAGCGGAGGATAGGAGGATCCGGAGGAGAGGTTTTTGGGGGAGGGGTTGGATGACGGAGAATCTCGCCCTACTTCGCTCATTGTGCCTCGAAAGATCGATAATCACATTCATTCGTTACCGTCGTTACCTTCTTCGCCATTGTGTCGGGGATAGTTTACGCGACTGCTCGGAAACACGATGAAAAGAAACAACAACTTCGACTTCTCGACACTCTTCTCTTCCCCTCCTACCGCCGCCCGTTGGTTCGTTCGTTTCGCGTTGCCGGACGACCTATCGTTCGAAACAAAGATTCCGAAACGAGTGTCGTTTGCAAACGTAGCAGTTTATCCAGGATATCCAGCAAATTTCACTCGAGCAAATCGATACGGGACGAATTCCCGATACAATAGTTCCAACTGACCCGTTTCCGGTTCAGCGGACGCGTGCAGGGAGGATTGGTTCTACGCGTTGGTCGATCGGTTATCGGGTCGCGAGAGAAAACTGTTCGCTCGTTGGTTTGCTTGTTTTTTCTTTTTTCTTTTTTTTTTTTTTTAAACACACGTGGAGCAAGACGGTGAAGATCGACGTTACCGAAAAAAATGATCAGATTTGTTCGTCGATTCTTGGAAAACGCGTTAAACACGGTTGAGAAACGGTCTCGGGGGAACTTAAACGGTATGTTCTTTTCGAGAAAGTTTTATTTGCCGAGAAGTTGCTCGCAGCGTTATTTTCAGAGATCGAGCGAGATCTAATATTGGTGTGCCGCGCTTTGCGCGTGAAAACTATCGGTGTGACAGTGTGCCGTCGGTGTGTTGAGAAATAGCCGGTATATAAAAAAAAAAAAAAAAGAAAAAAAAGGAGAATATTCTATCGACCGGTCTTTTATTCGAGTTATAAATAATACAGAGGGCCCGTGGTCGCGCGATTATGCGAGTGTACCGAGAACGAAGAAGTGCAAGCGCAGCGGGTAGTGACGCCTTCTTAAAATCCCGCTATCGCGATTTCTGCATCCGCGAGTCCGTTTTCCATGAAATCCGTCCTCGCGGCGAATATCTCTGCTGCGACACTTCCCGACCGACTTTTTCGTTTCCAAGTCATCGATTCCGTACAGTGGACGACGCGTCGGGGAATCGGTCGTCGACCAGGCTTTACCAAGAAGAATGCAACACCGGCCCATTCTTTCCTCTCTAGAATGGTTGCCCGTTCTTTGAACCGGCACACCAGCAGCACACGCCTAGAGTTCGAGGCGAGATTGACCTCGAACGAGCACGAGTCACACCAACGACGCTCTAATTGGCTGAACAATCGATCGTTTGTCTCCTAGAAGTACGACGGTTTCTGATAATGCGTCATCCTCGCGTGATATTCATTCCCGGCTCGTCGTGCTTTCCTCCTTCGCCGGATGAGAAGTCGTTTCCCCTCTGATTGTGAGTCATTCGACAAGAACGAATTGAAATTGAAGTAAGAATAAACTGAAGTACACGGTCGAACTTTCGTTTCGTCGAGTTTCACCATGTTTAGACGGTATGTCTCGCCTTCTGGGAAATATCGAATACGATAGTTTTCATTTCGTCGCGAATTTCGAGGATCTCGAGACGATGATCACGTTTGTTTCTCGTCGGGAGTTCGGTGAAACTTCCGCTTTGTTTATCGAGGGACACCGATGTACGAGTTAAACAGCAACTCGGTCCCCTCAAGTGAAAGCTGCTTTTACGCCGGTAAAGTAGTCACGGGACCGGACTAGTTGGCACAGCCCTCGGCTACTTTCCACGAGCTTAGACCGGAGTTTCGCAGACGCGCGGATTTCCGGCGGAATTTGCCGGAATGGTGGCCGGTATCGAGCCGGTTGGACGACTCTCTGACTTATAGCTGAACGGTAATCGAACACGGGGCTCGAGTCCGACTTCCATTCGCAGCTAAACTATCGGAAATTCCAATTTCCACGGTAATCGCCGATCGGATTTCAGCGAAAATCAAGGTCCCGATCGTGTCCGTCAGTCTCGACGCCAGTACCTTTCCGCCGCGTAGATACGCTCGCTATAAACGATAAACACACGAGCCACTTTAAATATCGACTGTGCTTAATTTATTTGACGCGCAATTTATTTGATGGACGTGCGATGAAACGTCGCCGATGCAACGACAAACACGTCCGTAGCCAGGACTTTGCAAGCCAGCCCCGTAGAATTTCCCACAAGGTCATCAAGCATCGATGAAACATCGATCCGATGAGAAATCGTCGTGGCCGAGGCTTCGTCGACGTTGACGCATCGTAAAACTCGCGCCATCAAGCTTAAAAGAGACGTCTCCGCTACCCTGCCGATGACAAAGTAGTCTTGATACGATAATAACGCGATAGATTATATACGCGTGATCTATTTCCTACGATGCGATACTGTATATAAGTTTGTTGGTACCGCGTGATACGTGACACCGGGCAGAAAGGATTCGAAAACGTTCCAGGCCCGCTCCTATCGCGATTTCGCAATCAAAAGGTGATATCTGCCTTTAGATAAGTCGCGTGATTTAACCTCTTGCGCTGGAATGCGAAACGTGCCACGCGCACGCCGAGAATCTTTTGTCCCAAAATTACAACATTTTCTCAGTTTTGCGTATGTTGAAGTATGAAGTAAGGCAACACAAATAATAAACTTATTACTTCTTAGTAATTTCTATCCAGTGATATACCGATGAATTCAAAAAGAGGACGAATTATTGTATAATAATATGTCACTCGTTATGGTCCAAGTTGTCAATCAGTTGCCAGCGCAAGTGTTTAAATTCGACTCGTGCCACATCGCGTATCACCAGGTAAGCCTAACTCGTTCCGATATATCAGCCGTGTTTCGAAACTCGGTCGCGTATCCCGAGTCACTGAAACACTTCACCGAATAATCCTTGTCCAAACAACCGATGCTCACGTATAGAAACTAGTTATAGATACCGGCAGTATCGTCATCAAAAGAATTATCTTCGATATTTTTCACGCGACAGGTCCGAAATCAGGTGGGCAGCCGCTTATGCAACGAGACTAAGCATTTTCGTGAGCAAATATACATCGTGTACACGTGTGTATCGCGGATACGTTCAATACCATCTGAAGAAATACGATCAAGGTTCGCGAAAAATTGATGGAACTCATTTTGCTCACGTCTCGTTGTGAAATCGTTCTCAACGCGATCCGGATTTCATCCATAATCTCCATACTTGCGAAGGACGTATCACGTATCATCATTTCGCCGGGAATGACGCTTAAATTTACACGCGAAACGACACGTTACGACTCTAAGCTCCTGTTATATCCGTTATCAGGTAGGCGGCTATGACTACGCGACGTGAACTTTATCACGGACAAATATTTTTACATTAGTATTTTTCTTATTCTATCGAAATTGGAACACGGCTCTCGAGACTGATAAGACGCTATCGAGGGTTACACCGTATGAGTCACTTTTGCTTGATATACGTAGATAAGAGTGCAAGCCTCCCTACCTAACTCGGTAAACAGTGTAACGCCTTACGCAAACGAATCCCGGATTCCGTGGAATTGAAAACGACGACGCCATTATTAGCGTTACAATTAACAACTTGGTTGTAGAAGGTTACGAAAGACAATCGATATCGTCGAGTTTTCTTTTCTTTTTTTTTTTTTTTTTTTTTTTTTTTTTTTTCGCGCGCGCGTTGTACCATTTTTCGTCCGTGCTGCTTTCCTCTCGTTTGACTCGTTATTTCCGTTAGCTGGCTAGCTGGCAGTCGTAGTCGACAACTTTCTCTCGGTGTGTTACTTATTTATTTATTTATTTTTTTGCTAAATTTCTGCTCTACTAAAATCCGTTTGACACGGTGACATTCAATTTTCAAGAATCCATCCGTGGTCACGAATGCGCAATGTCACGCGGTTGCTCTCTCTCTCTCTCTCTCTCTCTCTCTCTCTCTCTCTTTGTATTTCCAGGGATCTCTAATAATATTTACAGCAAACGATACGCGACCGTGTCGACGCTTTCCATAGCCCGTTTATAAGTGACAGTAGCTCGTTAATTATTCCGCTAACGCGCACCTCATATTTATTGTTGTTAAATAGAAAATTTCACGTATCGATCCGGGACCGGGTCAATTAGGCTAATTAGAACTATTAATACGTCGTTAATGGGGCACGGTCATGCGAAGATTAAATTTTTCACCGCTAATTGTCTGCGTGCTTATCTCGATCGTCTCTACACCCCTGTGCGTAATTATCCAGGGAATCTCGCAGACGTGCCCCTTTGTCCATCCGTGAATACACTCGAGCGTCAACGTCTCAATTTGCTCGCGAATTACGACGAGCTGTTAAACGAAGCTACGAGAAAAGAAGCGGAATTTCGGGAACAAAACAAGGACAAAGACTGTTGTCTCGTTGTATCGCTTGCGTTCGAAAGCTGTAGCCCGTTGGCCGATGATATTGTGAAAAAATGATAGCAGGAAATCTTTCCTCTTGATGATTCCCTTTCCTTCCTCTTTTCTCGGCCAGATCGCGAAGCGTCTTCGACGATAACGATTGTTGCTGCAAGAACGATAACTGCGCGCCTCGCAGAGAAAATACTTTCCACCTCTCGCCAGTTCTCTGACGAATTCTGTCTGCCGAGACGAGAATCATCATTCACGGAGAACTGGCGGGATCAATCGAGCCCGAACGTTTATTCTCTGACGAGTGAACGACGAGAGAGGGCAAGAGGAACGCTATAAACAGCTTATTTACGTACTATTTTTGCGCGGTACGCTGGTTCGCATATCCAATGGAACGGTAATCTATTTTTAAGAGGGGTCCGCGATACAAAGAACCGCGTTGCGCGGTTAAAAAGCGCTGGAAAATACCGATAAGCCGGCGGAAAACGAAGCGGAATCGCGGGGCAAGAACACGAGGAAGGAAGGTAGCCGTAGGAGAAGGATTGTTGCAAGTGAGAACCAGGTTACGCCCAGCGTGTACGTTTGCTTTTCGAAGTTAATCGCGTTTTCCCTCCAGCGTGTACGACGACAGAACGACGGAACGACAAACAAACGAGCCGGAGCATTAAGAATCAATTGATTAATCTCGCGGTTTGCCGGCCGTGCGAAATGAAATCGAAAACGTTCGAGCGTATTCTCACGCGAGAGATTTCGTCTCGCCTGTCGAAACGCGGAGAATCGTCAGCGATTTGAAGCGTGCATATCGGACGAAAATCGATTGATCAGCCAAGGGGTTCCAAGCGGACAGAATTTTACCTCCTTTTGCCGAGACGTTCCGAGAGAATACAACGAGCAAGCCCGAACATTGAATCCTCTGCGTCGTTGTTTTCAAACCAACGAATCCGCGAGCCGCGAGCTTAATTGCGCCAATTTGCGACACACTACGAAATCCCACGTTTCCTCTCGAATCTCGATCGCGATCGAGTATAAACGGATCGCGGACACGGGCTGGCGGGCACGAGCTTCGAGAACAATTCCGCGCCGCGATTGATCGCGATTGATCGCGGAGCGAAGGAGAGAAATGTGCAGAGACTTACGGATCAGCGCCAGGAAGAGAAGACTGGTGGCGGTGGTTGTCGTGACACTCTTCATGGTCCCTCGCGGTGAACACTGTGCACGCGTAGAGAAGAAAGAGAAGGCGAGACGATGAGATAGGCGCGCGCGAACAGCGTGCGGCCGAACGGCAAACAGGCTGGCTACTTCGGAAAAGAAAGAGGGAGAGGGCAGAACCGGTACGGCTCTGGTTGCTCAACGACACCCGGTCAACTCGGCAGCCTCGAAACGACTGACTGTCGTCCCGTGGCGTCGATCGATCCTCGAAATCCAACCGTATACAATACGAAGCCGCGTGCACGGAGCTGCCGCCGCGCCACACCGCGCCACTACGCTCCACACCGCTTCGTTCCGCTTCGCGCCGGCCGCACCGCTCCGTTCCTGCCTATATTTCTCGCAACGCGTACAGGACAGGACCCATGGCACGCACACGTGTCCCAGACACTTCACGGTCCCAGACAGTCGGTGAAACGTGGCGTGAATAACAAACCGTGGGAAGGGGGAGGAGCAGGTATCAGGGGGAGCAGAAGCTGCTACGCTCGTTCTTTCTCCCTCTCGATGCGCGAACAGGGGCAGGATGCGTGGATCGAATTAGAAGCCGCTTCGCAGAAAGAAAGGACTCGCAGCGTGTTTAGCGCGCCGCGCGTTTATTGCCCGTTTCCGGTACGCCACACCACGCACTCTCCCCTAAATTCAATTTCCTGATTTCCATGCGACTCCCGAAAATTCTTCCTGCCGATTCTCGTCTCCCGAAGTTCTAACGTTCTTTCTCGCTGCGAAGACGCGTCCAAACGATGAAGCACGTATGCAGCGAATCGAAGGTCGTCAGAGGCGGAGGGAATTTACGCCATGTGCGTTAACCATGTAGCTCATAGTATTTTGCAGCGAATTCGACTGCTTCGTTGCTGGCGCAAGACCAGAGAGGTAAAGCGAAGCTCGACGAAACTAGATGGCGCGTTATCAGAAAATTGTTCAAACAACGAGTATAATTGATATCGGATCGAGGCCCTCGAACGACGTGCGCCAGGTAGTCGAAGCATCTGTGCAAACGATATGTATATATATTTGTGAAACGATGTACATATTCGCGAGCAGTCACGGAAGCGAATTTTCGTCGATTAACCCGCCGCGACCACCGATACATCATCCACCCCGGATTCATTCTACTCTCTCACGCGCATTCCCGATTCGAGTAATCGATAGTTCCCGATTAATCGCCCGTCCTGTTGGAAGGTTTCATTTTTCGGCTTGGGCGATCACGCTCGCCTCGAAACCTCGATGCACCGCGTCAAAGCGAAACGGTTGTGAAAGACGCGCGCATCCTGCCGGTGAAACGGTATCGCTTAGGCCTGTTATCGTAAAAATCCCGCCGGGGATACCCGAGTGGACGTGTCGATCGTGATTTCGACGAAAGAGAATGCCACGATGCAACCTAACTACCCTCTCCATTTATTTGTCCCCGACGCGTTGATTCATTTTTAATTCGCAAAGCGAGATTATTCAACCACTTGCGCTGGCAACTGATTGCGGACCATAACGAGCGACCCGAACCGTGTACAATAATTCGTCGCTTTCGTTTTCCTTTTGAACTCGTCGCCACGATATCACTGGATAGAAATTATCGATTGATTTTGTTTCTATTTTGCCTGGGTTACACTCAGACGTACTTAAAACTGAGAAAATATTGCAATTTTGGTATAAATATTGTCGACGTGCGTTGACTCGAGTTTCGTTTCGTGCACGAAAAGATTCGAGCAATTACGACACGCGCGCGGCCCTGTCATTAGCATTTTAAAACGCAGCCGGCCGCAGTTTGACGAAAAATTTGCCACTCGACGCGACATGTGTTCGGCACGCGAGCCCTAAACGAACCATAAACCCGACGACAGGGGTCGTTTCTCGGATCGGCCGAGGGGTCAGGCCTGAAACATCTGTCGAGGGTTCGCGATCGGGGAGGGTAAACGAGCAGTGCCAATTTCGCAGAACGTTCTGCCATCGTTTTCAGTCGCTTCGATTCCACTGCCTCTCGTGTATTTTTTTTTTTTCCTTTCTTTCTTCTTCTTCGTCTATCTTTTCCGTCGTGGCGTAGCTCGAAGGAAATTTACGAAACGACGAGTCATCAATACGGTTCGCGACTCTTTGTTATTGCATAGACAGACGTGTTAGCAAATTTATGCGCCAGCCGAGTCGTGACGCGAGTCCACGGAAAAAAACTAGTTTTTATCTCGCTGGTTGAACGTCGAGCGTGCATATCGAGTCGAGGAACCGTACACTCGATGGATTTTATCACTTATTGTTAGTTAATTTCTCGATATGAACGCCTCTTGAAAGATTAATCGTTCGAAAACGATTAATTACAATAATCACGTAGGTTTAATGAAGATAGAGATACAGATCTCCTCGATAAAAAAACAACGTTGAACGACGTGGATGATAATTTATCGAACGACTCGTCAGTCTTATCAGCTTTGTTTTTGCCAATAGTGGTAACAGTTAACCACTTGACGAGACGAACGCGAAGAAAGAAAGGAAAAGTGAAAGAGAAGAAGAGGAGCGTAATTATGGGTGGACCGTGGTGGCTGTCGGAACGAGAGGTCAGCCTCGTTGATGGGTTAATTTCTTGCGCGGTCGTCACGCGATTTTTGCGGAAAGGACGTGATATTTACCAAGCCGTGGTAATTGCGGCTCTTTTTGATGCTCCCGAAAGTTCGGCAGCTCGAAACGGAGGGGATGCACGAGCTTGCTTCGACGAAATAACCGAGCGAAACTCTTGGGAAATTTGCTCCGCTCTCTTTGGTCTCTTCTAATCTTCACGCTGGAGGAAATGACCGTTTGCGTTATTTTATTCAGACTCGCGCGAACTCTAAAGTTCGATCGAGGCAAGTGATAGATGGCAGCGAAGGGGGAGGGTGGGAGGGAGGGGATAAGGACAAAACCTCTGACTAAAGACGAATGTTGATTTTTCATAAGTGTTGCGTAATCTACGGGAAGCTCTCGCAACAAATATTCTTCCGGGATTGGAACTTGACAAACATTCGGTATAAGCAGCCTCGTCGTTGAGGTCGGCCGTTTGCGAATCGGCCATAACTCTGGACTTGTCCTTGACTCGTTTCCGGAGCAGAGCGGAGCGGACCACGCGAGCAAGGAAATGGAAATGCATCGGCGCATTCCAAATTTTCCAGGTCGTCGCTGGCTCACCGTGGGCGTGCGTGTATGTGTGTGTGTGTGTGTGTGTGTGTGTGTGTGTGTGTGTGTGTGTATACGTGTGTGGATGCGCCAATACTTGCGCGCACCCTGTACTCAGGGCCGACGCTGTTGAGATACAATAGAAAAATGGGAGTTTCCCCGAGACAATGGGGAATACTCTCCTTTGTAGCGCGAATCGAAGTTTCCCCCCTCGTTTCTCTTCCATTCCTTCTCCCTCTTCCTCTCTTTCTCTCTCTCTTTTTTGCCCGTTACACGCCAAGTCTTTTTCTTTCGCCGTCTGCCGCGAGCACTTGTCGCGAGCTATCCTCTTTAAAGTCCTCCTCCACGGAATCGAAAGACACGGGCCGGCAGACGTGACAATTAGACGTTCCGATGTCTGCTTATGCATTCGTTCGTCGGTTCTTCCCACCGCTCGGAGAAGACGATACCGCCGCCCGTTTCAAAGAAATCAAGGGCAAACAAAGACGGTAACACGGAGCTGTCGGCGGCTCGAGCACGACGGTGCTCCTAATCGCGGATGAGAACTCCGGAGTCGTCTCGCGAGCGAAATATTCCATTCGAAAGAGAAGCGTCTGCATGCAAGAGACGGGAGAGACGTACGACGCTTCGTCGGTTATTGATTCTCAGGGCACTCCACCAGGCTACCGCGAGCGCGGAGAAACGCGAAGGAATTACACCCGCGAGAAACCCACGGCGGCGTAATTAATTTCTTAGCGGCGTCTTCATTTCCATTCGATTAATTTGCAACCGAGGCGACGTTTGCCGCGAGTGTCTCATACGACTCGCGTGGTTCAGATTGGTCGGGGTCAACGATTGCATATGCTGTTGTCCGTTGTTTAACGCGTGCCCGTTACTGTTTCATCGCTGAATGCGCTGAATCATTCATTTCGCCGGTTTATCGGATCGTAAATGAATTATTCTCTGGCTATATTCGCTCGCTACAACGTAATGTCGTCCCCACTATCGCGCGTATCGTATATTTGTGGATCGCCTACCGTGGTACGTTTCTTCTCCTTGCTGGCCCTTGTAAACGCCTCTACTACTCCACCTAGGGCCTAGAGCGACTCGATGGGATTTCGAAAACTCCTCGACGATGAATCGCAATCGACATCGATCGCATGCTCGTGCCACTGCGGTGTCAGATGTTAAGCATCGCTAATGTTAACGAAGAGCGTTACATAAGCGTCGGGATCAATACGGAGCAACGTGTATCTTTTACCAGCAGTTGAAAAGCAAGGCTGACGAGCGCGAGAGATAGAGAGTCGCTAGCTTCTTACTTTCCACGGAACTCGAGAGAATTTGTCTTCGGCAAATGATGGATTTTTCAGAAACAAATCTAATCGCTGGTAGAGATAACATTGAACAGAAAAAATTAGGAAAAGCGATCCGGAGTGCAAATATATACTGTTGCAAAAGTATTCAGAAAAAATTCACGCTATAGACAAAGGTACAACGTTTCCTCGTGCTTTATTCAAATTGAAACGATCAACTCGGCGCGATGAAAAATTCAATTGATCTTTTTTAGAAATTTGAAAAATAGATGACGAGCGTGTCGTTCGTTGTTATCAACGCTCGATGAGTCCGCGTGCGTGGTTACTCATCGACGATAAGGAAGTTAATCCCAAGAGTGTCGCGAATGATTTTTTTGCTTTCAAAGGATTTCGTATCCGATTTTTGTGAAACCGATGCGGGATGCCTGATTAGTGCAACGTGGCAACAGTTGAGAGTTTTTATTAAAATACCATACAAAATCTGAAACGATTAGAAGCTTTTACCGTGTGTTTATAATAATTACTGAATGGAATTACAACTACACGATAATTGCATTTGACCGGAACGTGTTAATTTAAGCCTCGCATCTATCTATCACGTCTGATCATATACTGATCATATATGTTTATAAATCGTTGACGCTCGTGGCAATCTTAAAGACAAGTAATAAACGAGTAAAAAACTTAACAGCTTTCCCGTCGAGTTTTTGGCACTGAAATGGCTTTTCGAACAGCAGGAACATTGATATTGGCGATAAAATGATTATTTGTCGTACGCTAATCGACGACGTAACCGCGCGAAAGTTTGGCACCTATTACATATCATACACTTGTGACGAGGGTGACATAACTCGAAAGACGATGGACTTTGAGAATGTTTGCAGAGATTTTTAAAAAAAGTCCAACTTTATCTTTGTAACATGGCAGGCAAAGTTGTATTATGTCGTTCATCTTGATTCGTATAATACGTTGTATTCTGTAAATTTAGTGTCAATTATGCTTTTTTTTTTATAGGCATATCTTTCTTATCAAAACTTTCAGTCAGTGGAGTAGTTTGATTCATAATATCGTAATAATATTACACCGATGAAATTGATGGTTTCAATAAAAAATTATTAATATTTGCGCGATTAAAGTTTTATTTTGAATGAAAAGTGATTTATATTTTTATGATTGACTCGTGAATATTTCTTGTTGTGACTTTTCGAATTGCACGAAAGAATCTGCAATTGTTGCAGAAACTGTTTCTCACTTTTTCTGGAAATACACTTTCCCAAGTTGTGTCACTTTCGTCACAAGTGTGCCATTTATTGACTCGTTGTCTCCGTTTTTCTTTACTTATATATTCATGAGCAATAACTGATGTCTAGGATTCGGTAATTCCTTGGTCCCATCCACACGTCAAATCACGCTTATTGCGAAAACCGAGCAGAAACATATCGATCGGTGTTCGATTGAAATTGCACCAACGTTAATTTTAAGCATCGTGACTTTTTCGCTTTCATCAGTCTTACGTTTGACTTTAATTGAATGACACAAAGATGGGGAATGTATCGATCTAGCCGACATCTTTTTCTTTTTTTTTTTTTTTTTTTTTTTTTACAACTAAACCAAGGTACGAACCTTGGTTATATGCGCTTCGCTTTGGTTCTAGAGGACGTCAGACAATACAAAAACACAAGGTTCCTTAGCTGAAAATGATAAGAAATTGTATCAGTGGCTCGTGGACTCGAAACGTCACCCGTAAAACGTCCTAGGATATCTGTATTGTTTTTTTACAGATAAACCATCTCGTAGGAATTCGATGGATTTTGCCTGAAATCCAGAAATGTTCGGATCCGGTTTTCACCGACATCGCATTCAAATACTTGGACATCTTATCGTAAAAGGAGAAACCTCCGATCGTTAACCGCATCGACGCTATCCGTCGAACACGCTCGATCGACTAGATTCATTGATAGACACTCTGTTTCTTCTCCTCTATTTTTGATCCTCAAGCTTTGACTGTAGATCCGCGTTGATGGATTCAGTCGAGTTAGGATATAATTTACGATCGTTTCTAACGTGCATATCGTCGCCACCGTTGCTTTTATCCAAGTAAATCAGTTCTGATTTGTCCGCGGGAGCCAATATCTCTTGCTTGACATTCTGTAAAACACGAAATCGTCATAATTATTATACTCTTAATCTGTCAATTTAATAGCTACATGCGAGTATACTTGCGTTAAATAAATATAACATTATTATTAATATTTAATACAATGTAATATTAAAAAATATTTATTAATATTTGAAAATATAAATACAGCATAATGTTTATTTAATTAAATTCTAACGTCATGATTAGATTGTACATTTTTATGCAAGTTCTAGATTTTACAAATTCATTCTACAATAACGTCGGTGTTATTGGAAAATTAGAATTTATTCTTATTGCCAAAAAGATATTTACCAAATTGTTACTACGCAATTGAATAAATATTCTACTTCAAAATAAATACCGTGGAACTACAGTGTTAGCAATTGACTACGTGCAAATTTTTCCAATCGAGTTTATTTGTTTTTCCATATCTTGTCACGATATAAAAATATCCCGTATACGATGTGAAAATTTGAAAAACTCCAAAGTCTTACATTTACGAATATCTTCGACAACAAATTGTCAAAATTTCCATGTAAACAGCAGGAGGCAATCGGTTTTTCATCTCGCGTAACGAGTAACGTGCACATTGAACACAAATAGAGGAGCTTAAAGCTACGAACGATTGAAAGTTCAAATTAATCGTCGATTACCTTGTCAGTAGTCATAGAGTTTGCGCGTTGTTTGTTCAAGAGGTACAACACAGCAACCGTGAGGACCATGAGCGACCCCGCAAGGATCATGACCACGCTAGCGTACACGATTACGTTCGGCAGGGACAGAAGTTTCTTCAGCCCGTCGACAAATTCGTCAGGTGCGTCGACTTCCAACGCGAACCACATCACTGGGAAGTAAACGTTCGGTACGGATCTGAAAAGCCTGGAATGGGAATCTACGATGAGAGTGTGTCGATCTCGTTAGATCTGTTTGTTCGTTCGTTCGGTTAAAAAAAAACCAAAAAAAAAAAAAAAGAAAAAAACGTTGGCAACACGACAATCGGATGTTCGCTCTGACCGTTTAATTGTCGGAAACGTACTTACGACACAGTCTTTGACGGTTCTAGCAGCATGTTGATCTGCAACTTAGCGGACACTTTCAATGGAATGCCGGTCGTCTGGAAATAATCGATTCGATTATTTATGACCGATACGCGGCCAATTGGAAACGCGTTATCCCTCGAATATCTCTCGACAAACGGTTGCCCGATATATTACGACAAACAACGACCGACTGCAAATGAGTGATCCAATAACAACAACCGGTGTTTGTTAAGACGTGGACGATAAGCAACGATAATGAGGCACTCTCTGATACAGCCAGACATTGACGTGTCGCGTGGCATCGTACGTAAGAATCTCGTTACGAAGATTGTCGCAATGTTCGCCGAGGTTGAATACGTGAACAGAAATCCAACCGACGGAAACATGCAAGGAATTAAAATGGAAGAAAATACATGGATGAAGCGGTGGGGAGGGAAACTCTGGGAAGCCCGTGGAGATGGGATCGTGCTCATTGGACGATTTTCGTTGACGAGATTAAATTCTCAACGTATTTACCGGCTCGAGCGTGATGAAGAAATCATGTTCCTCGTCGGGATTAAGGCCGGTAACGTGTTCTCGGAGGGTAGGGTCGGCTCTGTTGAAATGAGGCAGACTGACGAACACAGGGGCGCCGTAGCGGCAGGCGCTCACATTCATCAGACCGGCGGGGGTGCATTTCCCGTTGCAAAAGCAGTTCCCTATGTTTACCACGTCCGGATCCTCTCCGGGAGCGTTCGTCACTTCTGCCGAGTGTTCAGCTTCGAAGAAGTCCTCGGTGGTGGTGGTCGGTTCGAAATACTTTGCTTGATCGTGAGGGTAGCGCCGTTTCGTGTTGTTTCCCAACGTCTTCTCGCTGAGATCGTACCGATAGCCCTCTAGGCCCATGTGATCGACCGTGTGCGAGTACTCGAACGTTAATGGCCTGCGAAGAATGCAAGAGATAAGCGATCGTGAACCGATTTCACAGTCGGTTTCGATGGCTCGCGTTTTGCTCGGACGCGAACAAGTGGCGAACCTATTGACTCCACCTACGGAGGATCTGTCGCGTAAACGGGATTACCGGACGATCCAATTTACGTGTTTTACGTGAAGGTTAATGAGGGATGAAAATTGTCCAAGGTTTGGCGACAAGGTTTAATTTGTCACGCGCAGACACAAGAGTAATTAGCGAACGGAGCGCGCCGCCACGCGATTCTTTTCTTCACAGACAGACGCGGAGTAACTGACCTGCAGATATCACCGGAGAACAAGAGAATCTCGTCTTTCTGTCGATACGGCGGCCAGAACTCTCCCGCGCTTCCTTCCACTACGTTGCACGGACTTTTGAAGAACCTGGTGGTGTCCTTGTCGTTCCATTTCCTCAGGGTACCAAAGTCGCCAATGTTCAGTGCACCTGTGTCCATGTTTAAGTGGCCATCGAACATCGTGGACCCGTTCCTCTAAAGGAGCAATACGACAGATGTTGTTACGAGGATAGATTGAGAAGTGTTGCCTTTACATAATGAAAAATGAACGGGAAGATGCATGTTCCATCGTTCATTTTTTATTTAAACGGAGTTTAAAATTTTCTACAGTCTACACTCGTAAATCTTCCAGTCGAGATTTTCCATTTTGATCGTGATGTTTGATAATGAAACGATAGATAACACGCAGCTCGTTATTTTCTACGATCGAGCAGGCGTGCAAACGAGAGCTGAACCGCTGATAGTTTTATCGCTGAACGGTTTTATCGAGTTTGCGTGTGCTTTTTCAAGGATTTGCGGCGTAGGAAAAAGAAAAAGAAAAAGGGTTAAAGAAAAATCGCCTTGACACGTAGGATAGTTGGGATTAGTTCGCCGTAAATGTTGCATGCGTGACGTAACAAATTAATACATAATATGCCTCCCATTGCTTTTCATTCGTCATTCAGCGACCTACACGTGACCTGTCCTATTCAGTACCAATTTAAGTCTCGCTGCGAATAATTTACCGCCGGCTGCAATGCCGTTGCTACAACAGCGCAAATCGCATCTTCGACCTTCTGCGCGCCCTCGACACGTTTAAATAAACAATTTCAGCTCCACCTTCTGCTCCGACAACATGTCGTTGAACCTTCGAACCGTTCCCCCGGATTCTACTCGAATCGTTACCAACGTACCATGTAGAACCATCCGAACTTGTCGAAGGGTGGCACGTCCTCTCCTAGTTCCGCCGCCATTCTACCCAGCTCGATCAGCGCGTCTTCGTAACCCCTGAACAACAGCTGATCCACCGTCTTCGTGGTATGCACTTCCGACGCCGACAGCATCAGCGACAGAGTTGTTTGAAACGCTCCGTCCCAGTATCTCACCTTGTGTTTCGCCGACTGTGGAAAAACACGCAAGAAGAGAAACCGTGACCAAGGTGCGTCTAAAGTGCGTCCGCGGAAGGAAAGAAAGAGATCTACTCACGATCGCGACGGCGTTCAGTTGCGTGATGCGATCGGTGAGGGATCCGTTGCTAAGCTCCGGCTTGAAGTACCACCATCGTCGGTTGAAGTAGCTCACCGTGTGATTCTCAGGGTGGAACACCACGTTCGCCTTTTGCCTGATCTCTCTGAAATTCGAGCGTCGCCAGCGTGAATTTCGCGCAATGAAGCGACTTGAAGGAATATTTTTATCCCTACTTCCGCGATCCAATTATGTCGTAACATTTGCTGCAAAATAAATCATTCGAGCGTGTTTCGCGCGAAAACGCGTTCGTGGAAATTCGAACGACGTTGGCGCGGCAACGTTTCCGTAACGTTGTTTACTCAACGCGCGAGGCGGAACGGACAGCGTGTCATTACGCGAGCGGGAAATGGATTACACGACGGGGATACGACAAAAATTACGCGAGCGACGCGGTCGCGGCTGGCAATCAAAAGGAGCGCTGCTCCGGGTCGCGGCCGTCAAGCAACGTTCAATTAAGCGACGCGCTCGTGATTAGAGGAGCCGTGATTTCGTGCTTGTAGCCTACATATCCTTGCGTGTTTCGTTGATTCGATTTGACGCGACAATTGCTGCCCCGCTAAGTGCAACCGGCTCGCGAATGCACCTTGCCGCGCGTCTAATCTCTCGTTTATTGCTAACAGCGCAATCTTTGTTGCGCAATCGTCTCGGGATTAGGGCGAAATCAACGTCAAACGAATGCGCCGACCTTCCCCTCCGGGGGGACGATATTCTATATCGAATCATCGGTGGCCTCGAATCGAAACTTACTCCCCCCCCGTCTCGTGATCCAGCGAACCGAAATTCGCCGACCTTCGCTAAACTTCAACCACTTCGGCAATGTGTGTTTCTGATCTCTGCGCATAGTTTTCATTAAGTTACGATTGTGCTGACATTCCACATAACGTGAGAAATTGGCGTTCCTAGCTAGCTATTATATATATATTCAGTGTTTGCTCGAACGAGGAAAGTTTGTTGTCGAGCTGTATTCTCAAATCGACGAGGAATAAAAAGAAGAACACGCTGTTGTTTACTGTGAAAGAGCACTGAAGCGTGACTATGGAGATTACATACTTTTCAACAGAAATTGCTGTATATATATTTCAATAATGATCGAATAAGAATCTGCGTCAAATTTCGATCGAAATTAATTTAACAGTTAACAGTTAAGTTGGGCTGCGAATATTTCGTCAGGTTATTTAAACTGTAAGAGAAAAGAAGTATTTCTCTATATTTAAAATTTATGGAAATATCCTTATTGTTCGAAAACTAACGATGACGAAGTAAGTAAAACTAGGAAGAGAAACATAAATATCCCGACAATGGGTATCGTTTGAATAGTCGATAAGATTAGAAGATAATGCTCCATTGTCCGAACGAATCCTGGAATCGATGAAAAATTGGTTGTCAAAGGTTGAACTATCCACGCATCGGTCACGTTTATCGTCACGTTCCGGATAGCACTCGTTCGTAGACTCTTGGCCTCGAGAGAAAGCAATTAAACGAGCAATTGTTTTATGCAACATGCAACCCTCCTACGCTCGGCGACTTAGTCGAGACGGTCGAGTTTTCACCGCTCATTAAGATGTCAATATCGTGAGGTTAAATAGCACGAGGTTCCTTTTGTTATCGTGATTAGATCGGTCTGTTAAGAGGGCCACCGTGAAAGATGGCTCGTTGTCATCGTTCGACGCATCGGTCGGTAGATTTGCATTCGTCGTCGATACTGCCAATTTGACATCCAGCTTTCGTGATTATAAACACTGTGTTTGATATCAATTAGTATCGTTACGCAACACAGTTTCCGCTTCGACTGCAACGTTGATGTTTTTTTTTGTCCGATAATTCTTCGATTCCCGTGACAGCGCGGAACAAGGTTGACAGTTAATTGATACTCGAAAGAGAATACCACGCTGGCCATGTTATTATTGTATCGAGTCGTTTTTATAAACGCAGTCGTAAAATTTCGCAATAGATCGCTAGATCTGTACATCCAACGAGTCATACCGGAATACGTATGGGCCGACTTGCTCGAGGTTCGGCTTCTTCCCGGGCGCCCTCAGCTGTTGCGGATTGGTCCAGTTGAAGAAGTAGATTTTGAAATACATGGGAGGCAAGCTGCTCGTGTCGTTCCATACTTCGAACGCTTTCGACGTCGGCGTCAACGGTATTTCCTAGCGGCAAAAGTTTTATCATATTAATGCGATTACGAAACCAAAGGTTTTCGTTACATCTTGCTCGAATCGTTACGAAATCGGTGTACGAAACGCGAAACATTCGTCATTTACCATCGTAGCAAGCTCAAGTTGAGAAACCAAAAAGAAAAAACAGTCTGTTGTTACGCTACGCACGTTTCTCCGCAACGAGAAATTATTCGTCTAGCGCAACACTAAAGACATAGTATGTCAATTAATTGAACAATCAACCACTTTTCCAATCGCGCTGGGAACAACGACGAGACACAAGCGAGACTGCCCGACTACCAAGGCCCGTTTCGTCTCGATTGCCATCGTCGAGAAAGCTCGTGGATATTACTCTGTTTGTTCCCGTTTCCAATCGCCCGATGTGTCCCCTGACGGACGAAAGTTTTCGAGAGGCGGAGCGAACTCCGTCCTTCGGCCAATCGGCCGTATAAATTACATAGAAATGAAATCTCCGAGATAACCCAGAATCGCGGGGCTATCCGATCTCGGTTCTCGCGCGGGGAGAAAAGAAGAGACAGAAGGAAAAAGAGCAAAGCGAGAAAAGGACCATATTTACGTTTAGTCTCTGGTGAAAATGAATTCAAAATAAATGCGTGGCTCGCGTCGCCGGCTATCTCGACGGTCAACATTCATAGAATAACTGCGTTGTTGCAGCATGTAGAAACCATAAAATCAAGGAGAAGCACTTCGTTCGTTGAACGATTCAGATCGATATCGTTTATTGGACTAAATATAGGAAATTAGGAAACTTGTATCATTCGCTGCGCAGGCTTGCAAAAGTTAAACGCGTAGACTGTAAATAGGATTTTTTCCACTCACCTTTTGGAGAATATAATGGAATATAGCTGGCCAAGATAAATAGAGAGTGGTGCCGGAAACGATCAGCAACACGCCGAGAAAGCCAAGGCCGAGGGATTTGCTGGTCCAAGGCCTCATGATAATGGAAGCTCGTTTACGCGGTAAGTCGTTCCTCGGCTCTTCAGCATGTGTGCCTCCGACGGCCGCGGTCGATGTGTTTGCCGATCAGGCCCGCACCCGGTCACTCTTCCGGATATTGTGTGCTCTTCCACGCCGCGCGAAGCCTGAAACAAGATAAAACCTATCTAATCAGCCAGTCACCGAGCCATTTTTCTGTGCTCTCCCTCTCCCTCTCTCTCTCTCTTTCTCGTCTAAACTGTACATCACGTGTCCTCGTCGTCTGCTCTGCGACGACGCGACGCGTTTCCTGTTTCAACCACGAAAACGACGACATTGTCACTTCAGAAATTCCAAGGGATCCACGCGCGATCGTTTGGATAAAGTCACCAAGGAGAATAACCCAAGTGAACTCTTAACTACTGTAGACGTTGAAGCTAACGCAAGTACTATAAAGGGTCTTAGAGACCGTTGAGATATTTATCACGTGCATGCGAGTGTCGAATAAAGATTAAATTTAATTGAAGAATCATTGCAGAAAGCGCTCTAAGTGATAGAAACAAAAAGCTCTGTTTTCTCTCTTTTTTTTTTATTAGCACGTGTAATGTAAGAAGAATCTTCCTTTATAACTAATCTAATCTAATGCTAAAAGATGAGATTTCCATTCGAGTCTAACGTCATCTTTGCAAAGAAAACAGTGAAGTATTTGTGAGAAGTAGAAGCTGATATATTTAAATATTTAAATTTTTGCAACACACTCTATTTGTGAAAATAAAGAGACTGTATTTAAATATGTATGTGTTTCTTTTTCTGTAACCGAGACACTTGCAGTGGTTGTGAATTTAATTGAAAGACACATTGTATTTTCTCTACGTCAAAGAGGTGGCGTATTTCCTTTTTATAAATTTGGACTACATTCAGGGAAAGAATAGAGAATTTCGTGATGCATTCATTTTAATGAAACAAATTTTGTAAATAATTTGAAATTAGATAACATTTTTCGTTCTCTTCAGATTTTTGATATTTACATTGTTCCTTGTGAATACCTTTTGATTATTGTAATAATATTACTATATATATTACTATATATGTAATAAAATTATATTACTATATATATATATATGTAATAAAATTATATTATATTGTATTATATTGGAATATATATTACAATATAATATTAGATGGTTATATGTGAAATATTCACATTTCACAAACGTGCATAACTAAAAATATTATTCAGTAATATTTATCAACCGTTAATTTAAAACTTAGACTAAATATAACATAATTGGTGCCTTGTTTTATTGTAAAAAGTTAGATTAGTTATTGCAAAAGACGTCAGAGCTAATCATAGACCGATTCTAGAGAACTTTAATCTGATGCAACAAAGTTAATTATAGTATATTAATACTTGGAAAAATTGCCTCAATGGAAAAATAATATTTTATTTATCTGAAAAAGTTAGATCGGTGACAAAATCCTATCAATCCTGAACAACTAAGGATGATATTATTAATTTAATTATATAACACAGAGTTTCTTAGAATGTCTTGAGTAACTCTCGCTTGTTTCACTGGACCTAGCCACGTGTTTTTCGACAACATGGCTTTGACCCACTTTGCCTTAATTTGTTGGATGCTCGGTCTTGATGATTTCATCGTAACGAACAGAATGTATAATCCGTCCACTGCTCCTCTGGTATTAAACAATACGATCTAATCCATGTTTAATGAGTTTATGTAACTCAGATAAAATCAAACAAATAATCGATCGATTGACGAAGTTCTTCGTTAATCACGAAGAGTGTGCTATTATTTTTCTTTAAGACGCATCGTGATACCACTTTCAGATATAAAATTACGAGTTTATCAAAGGTATTTTAATAAAAGTTTTAAAAGCATGTTCGAAAATTGATATTGATAAAATAAAGAAGCTGAAATATAAATGTTTTGGCAAATTGTCTTACATCGCGTACGCTCATAAAAATAGTAAAATTATACTAACATACGATATATACATCTCACGCGGAAGCATGCAACTGCAGTTTTGCTGATGCTGCGTTTACTTTGGATAACTTTGTTATCTGAATGTTGGTGTAATATAAAATGTTGCAAAACAGTCGCAATACTAAAAATGTTTACGTTTCAAGTGAACTCTGCATCAATAATTGATCATTATTAATTTGTTTTTACTCTCTGTTTCTTATATTTAACTCTACTTACTAATTTTGTACATTTTTAGTTCCGTCACTTTTGATCTCTCTGTGTTCTCTGTCATATGTTTTTCGACACTACACATCTTCGTATCAAAGATTCCGTAGAAATAGAATTTTTAAAATATTATTCCAATTCACGTAAATATGAATTCATTCATTTTGTGAATGCAAATTCATATTGACGTCAAGATTTCACTGCGACATCCAAGAAATCGAAAAGATAAAAGAAGAGTCAGGTGATTCGTGCAATTATCTTGCAAAGGCAAGAAATCATCGTAATTCGTATTCTTCTAAAGTCAAACTTCTTCGTTCGTTCAAGCAGCAAATTCGCAATGGCACAACTTTCAAAATATAATTTTCTTGGCGATGTATACGTATATTTGTACAATCGTACGTCCACGTGACCTCTTACGAGAATTTCCGCGATATTGGAAAGTTTCGAACGACCGTAAAAACTTGGACGCCACGATCCGAGTGCGTAACAAATAGAGGGCTTCGACGACGAAGGTTCAGTCGCGCGTTTTGTCATCTATCCGCTCATATCCGACTGTATCGTATTGATGTAGTGGCGCGAGTAATGGGAGGTCATTTATCGGTTCAGCGTCCCGTGGCATCCATCGCGTTTCTCCGACAAAAGACGCGGACAAGTGTGTTCTTCGTATCGTTGGAACCGTCACCGCCTCCTCGTATCTATTGACCTTTAATTTCTTCGCGACACGAATTCTTTTTTCACGTGTCTCCGTCTAACGTGTCGTATCGTATCGTATCGTATCGTTGCACTACAGATCAAGAACAACGTTCTGCAACGTTGATTTCTCTATCCTCTTTCGGAAGGTCTGTGAATGAAACGATAACCACGGAGTCACCATTACAATTATACATTTTCGTACATCGCGCGATAAATAACTTCTCGTTAAGATTGTGGATTTTTTCTGATTGCTCCCTCGTTGGTGAACTGTTTCCTTCAGAAACAAATATTTATATGGGCTACAGACGAATAACATCGTACAAACTGATTCAACTTAAACCCATTTTCCTCCATTTTTCTTTATCTTATTCTGATGAATCCACGATCTCGTGAATTCACGAGAAACAAGCCTAACGCGACAGAGAAACCGAATGGAGTCGCAGGTTTAACACAGGTGACTACGCCTTGCGTTAGCCAGTTTGAGGCTCCGAAAGACGACGAATGACGACAAAGACTTACTTGTTTCACGTAGTCCACGGCACGTTCGTTCCCTTCCAGTCTACGGGATCGAGACTGCACGATTCAGTCACGAAAACGCCGATAACGCCAATCGAGGAAATCTCAACGAGATTACCAAGCGAGCTCAATCACCTCGGCTGGAACGTGTGATGCTGTATACAGCGCGGTTGTCACTGCTGCGTCCAATGAATCAACAGGCTGCATATAATGTGACTATTGGCCGCATCCCCTCCACTTAGGGAGACTTCCCTCCTTTGCTCGCCTCTTCGGACCCTCGTCATCCCGTCGTTCTTCTTCGAGAGAACCTCTTCAAGAATTTTCTCCCTCTCAAAAGCGACGACGAATCTCCCGCACTAGACTAGAGACACGATCTATTATCCTATGATGATCGAGCAGTCGTTTGGCTTCCTTCCAAACGCGAGCGTCACTCTCGCGCCAATGATGATCTCCCCGTCGGTTAATTGTAACACGTGCTCGCGCTATCACCACACGTGTCACGCGTCGCAGACGAAGCGTAGCTGCTAAACGATAGGAAGAGAATAGCGCGTAAATGCGAAGACTATCCCGGTGGCTCCTTTCTCTCGGCCGCTGCCCAAAATGGTGCACGTGAAATAAATCTACGATTGGTGGCGTAGGCGTTTTACTCGATGCTTGTTGGACTCGTTCGCCTTGGACGAAACGAAAGCAACTTTCGTTAAAAAAAAAAGAAGAAAAGAGCGAACGCTCAATAGCTCGCGCCGCGTCGATGCTTGTTCGATCTAACAGGATGGTCTTGACCTCACTCTGTCTCACGTGACTGTTACGCAATGGGTTTTGTTATCAAAACACGAGCATAGTACGCGTCGTTTATTCCCGTATGTACGTGCTTCCTCACGTTGCCGACCGATAACGCACGAACGATTCGAATATACGTATATTTTAATGTACAGTATATTTATTTTGTAAATAATAAAGAAAAAGAAGCAGTAGAAATTTATTTACCAAGGGCGTCGAAGCATGGTCGACGGCAGCTTGTATCTTATCTTTCCACGTTATGTAAAAAGGGGAATGGGACGCTGCGAACGAGACGCTCGACTAATTTCATACCGTTGAATCTTGATTATCGACGCCACTCAAACTCTCGTGTTCGACGCATGTACGCACGTATACGAAAGAAAGAAAACCGGAGTGAAATCTACGATTGAAATCCCCGAACGAATGTACTAGCTATTGTGTTACTAACGATAGGCCAGGACACCGTGGCCAACCACGGCCGATTATAGGTGTTTCGAACGACACTCGACCTAAAACTGATGCCAAGCTTGTCAGAGGAGGAAAGAGGCTCGCCTGTGCTTGCGACAGGTAGTAAGCCACAGAAGTGCCCCGATGCAACCCCTCCGCCTGTCTGATCCGGTTCAAAGCCGTTGATCTCTTCATTGCCAAGCGGTGTCGTTTGCATCGCTTGCAAATATCAGCCATGAGGACGCTTCTGGCTTCTGTCTGCTAATTGACTCGGCAATTCCGTCGCGATTAATTTTGTACCTCGAGCGTTTACCCCTTCCCACGACCGTGGAACGCGCTGTCCGCACGAAACCTTGTTTTTCATCGTCAAGCGGGAACGAACGTCCATCCGTCTCGCGATAAAACAAAATTAGATACATATCTGGGCAATAATGGATCGTTATCAAACGACTGGACACGTGCGATAAATGACAGACGCGATCAACGATCTAGAGTCTGTGAAATTTTTCATTTCTTCGGCCTCCTATCGTCAGGCGTAGCTGAGTGTGGAAACTCGCGACGTCCGACGTGGTTACAAAGCGAAACAGGCGGGCAAAGGTTTTTCCCCTTGGATACATAACTCTCAGCGATAAGAACGCTGATAAAACGGCGATTCTGATCTTCTGTTTGTGCATCCGTTCTTAAACGGCTTTGCAACAGTTTTAAAAGCTGATTTTTGAAATTTCTTTTTCTCGAAATCACCGCCGATGCAGCCGGTTGTGCAACGAAATTGTTTCTTTTGTCGATTATCCGTATCACGGTTTGTAATTGGTGTTTTTGTGCGCAATGCACGTAGCAATAAGATAATCATTGACGTTTCACCGAATCTCAAGACGAAATAACAGAACCGTAGAGTACCAGTATCGTTGCCCGTTGAAACACTATCTCCAACTGGATCATTCAGCTATCGTTCAGCTGCTTATGAAGCCCCTCAAGGTCTTGTAGTCTCAAGAATATCTAATGTAATTCGGCGGTAGCGAGCATGAGTCAAGCAGTTTCGACGAATGCCTATCTTGTTGGATTGTAAGATATGCGGGTATTCAAACTTACGTATCAGAAGACGTTTGTCAACACGTGAATATATTCACGTACTCGTTGTTTCAGGATCCGCGGATTTTTAAGCACGGAAAATGTTGTACAATTTTGTACGTAATTACTTAAATTTGCAACCAACTGCTATATATTATGTATATATAAATACTTTCGATATAAATACTTTCTTTTATGAAAGATCATATAACAAATTATAAGGTTTTATTTTTTAAAAAAAGTGGATGAAATCTTCAAAACTATTTCAATTACAAAAAAAAAATTATTATTACCATATTATGGCTCTCTCTCTGTACTAAGCAATTTTTGTTAACAAAGTTTTTTCATATCTTTGGAAACAACGGAGATCAAGTTTCATGATCGATTGAAATTTCTAAGTTCCCGACCCGAATCCCCTTGATTCCTCTGTTGGATTCCGTGTAATGGAGTCAACACGATTACAATTTAGAAGAGTTTATTCCCTTACAGTCGTGGTCGTGTATGAAATAGGATGATATACAATGATTTAGAATGTCTTAGAATATGATGAATGTCTAATTGTTCTTAACGATATAGAATGTCTCTATAATGATTTAGTTGATTTAGATGTTTTATGAGTGAGAATGTCTCTAAAGCATGTCCTTATAGATATTTGGTTATCATCGTCAAGTGGAAGGGGAAGGAGCATAGATGACCAACTATTGGATCTTGCCTAACTATGACTAACTATTCACAGTCCACTTTTATGTGGACTGTTGCTAGCTTATTGTCAGTATTTGCATACATTCAATATTGTCCGGGTTGGTCATCCAACACCTCCACTGGACCGTATCGATGAATCCGATCGATGCAAAGGAATATGTCAGAGGCAAGGTGCATAATAATCGACACAATTTTATTTACAATAGAAAAACGTATCGGATGTATACATATATAGTCCGAGCCGAGTCATCTAGCCTGGGAGACGCGTTTGTCCGCTTCTATCGGGTTAAGAACCCCTTGGCGTACCCCGCGGCCCGGTTTGGCCGGAATAACGGCCAAATGCCACATCTAATCCTTAATAAACGTGCACTTATCTAATAAAGCTTTTAAACGATACATAATGTAACACGATGCAATGCAAGAACACTCAGTAGTAGTAACTTATACGTAAACGCAGTAAATCAAACCGTCCCATATACGAAATTTTCCATCCTCGGTCCTCTCTCTCTCTCTCTCCCTCTCTCCTCCCACACGTACATCTACACGATCGATAATATATTACATAGAAAGGATTACAAGTTGGCGAGCATTGGCTCGTTCGGACGATCTTCTCGGGGAAGCGAAATTCGTCGTAGTCTATCAGCTATCCATATCGCTACGTTAGGGAAACTTATTTTTTTATTTTTCTTTTTTTTTGCGGCTGAACGTATTGACCACAGACACGTGCATACATATGCTGACTTTCGATCGTTCGTCGAAAGATTTTCTCCTGGTACGCGCCTAAGGCCACGTCCCTTACGGGAGGCATTCTTTATTTCTCGTTCGGGGACTGGCAGAAACGTTTCCTTGCCCACCATATGGCGGCCAGAGCTGCTGCCAGAAATCCGATGCCCGCCACTATTCCCATAGAAATCGCCCTGTTTCGACGATACGCCGGTACCTCGAGGCTGACACGTTCGCTCGTTGCCACATCGTCCGATATAGACATCGCGGCCACCTCGAACGTGTAGTAGCTCTCCTCTTCCAAGGTTTTCACTGGAACAATTGTTTATTTACTTCAGAAATTCTCGGGGGAAAAACTCCTCCTTTCGTTACGTATACAAGAACATAAATGGATCGTCAGAACGTAAACGTTTGTTAAATATGATAAACTTAAGACGAAGAACGAACGAAGAGAGTATTTCGAGATGGTTGCAGTAGAGCTTGCCGCAGGTAGTATTTTGAAGCAATCTATTGTCGGTGGTACAAAAGATTCACGTTGAAGGAAATAAGACACAAAGAGGTCCTCGGAATTTCTAGGAATTGCAAGGTTTGGATTAGGTTAGGTTCCTAGAAGGGACAATCTCAGGTGCTACCTGGAGATTATAAATGATGCTCGAAAGTAAAGAAGGTCAATTCTATGTGCTTCTGAGTAAACGTCGAATTGTATAATTGTATGTTTTTTATACTATAATATTGCGTTTGTATGTTGTATATCGTGTTTGAATTCTGATGAGAAAGACTGCGAATGAAGTAACAAGAAGATTTAGAAATATAGAAATATATATAACTCTCTATAACCAAAATTTGATTCCTTTCTGAAAAAGAAAAGAAGAAATCGTTGACTCCAATTTAAAATTTGCGAACTAACAATTGTTATCCTAAATATAGAGACACAAGTAAAGAAAGTATAGTACCAAAGAGAAATATATTAAGTGTAGAGGCAGTGTGCAAATATCATTCTCTATTAGTCTAATTAGTCTATGTATAGTATAAAGTTAGGTTAAAGCATGCAATACTAGATGTGAAGGGAAAAGTAAGAAGGGAAAACTTGACAACCAAGGGAATTAAAACGGAAAACAAAATGTAAAGAATAATGTAAGGCACCGAGGTCTATTTCTAGGCCGAAAGGCTGAAATAAAGATTCATTCATTCATTCATTCAACTAACAATTGTTATAAATACATTACGTAATATTTTTGTAATGAACAAGTGCTTAAAATTACGATTTTCAAAATGTGGCTACGTATAAACTTAAAGGGGTAATAACATTAATAATTAACAAGGACATAACTTTAGCGACTCGATTGCAATAAAGTGGATATTCTAGTTGATAAAATTTGACTATTCAATGATTGGATTATTAAGAATCTTAAATACACGGCAAACTGAAATCACGCTACTTTGGATTCTTTTTTTCTTTCATCGAGACGATACTTTTTTTTTTATTTTTTTATTACCTAGGTAATAAGTGTCGGTAGTTTCTGCTCTTCCGTACAATTGCTCGGACGGTCCTCGGAACCACCTAACCGCGTACAGTCTCACTTGTTCCTTTCCGTAAGCAGGGGGTTCCCAAGTGACTAAATAGCCCTGCACGGTAGCTTGTACCCTGACGTTCAGTGGTGGGCCCATTCGGTCGTCTTTCAGAACGAAAACATGTCGCGATAATACATACCGTCTAATAAAAAGATTGTACAAATCCAAGCGCACTTACCTGGCGGACTACGATATTCCGATGCTGAGTTCTCATCGATCAAATCTGAAATTTATTTCAGCAAAAAGTAAATTTTATTCTTTTATTTGTTATTAACGGAATTCATTGGTTGATTCTATGTTACAACTGAGGGAAGAAAAAGGCAAAAATTCTTTCCGACTGACGTAATTCTGAACTTTTAGCACCGCATTGCATGAAATCATACATACTAGGCTGTGTGAAAATACGCAACGTTTTACTAAACATCCCGTCCCCGTGTTTATCCTGGCTAAGCACCATGAACTCGTACTCGCGCCCTGGATTTAAATTGTTGACGGTCGCCTCGGTGATCTTCCTGGACAAGATTTTCATCGTTCTCCATTCCGTGGTGTCTGTCGGTCTATACCTATTTCAACAAAGAAAACGAAATATTTCTAACACTTTGATATTATCTGAACGTCATAATATCATATTATTATTATACAAATTGTTGGATGACCAACCCGGACAATATTGAATGTATGCAAATACTGACAATAAGCTAGCAACAGTCCACATAAAAGTGGACTGTGAATAGTTAGTCATAGTTAGGCAAGATCCAATAGTTGGTCATCTATGCACCTTCCCCTTCCACTTGACGATGATAACCAAATATCTATAAGGACATGCTTTAGAGACATTCTCACTCATAAAACATTCTAAATCATAATAGAGACATTCTATATCGTTAAGAGCATTAGACATTCATCATATTCTAAGACATTCTAAGTCATTGTATATCATTCTATTTCATACACGACCACGACTGTAAAGGAATAAACTCTTCTAAATTGTAAGCGTGTTGACTCTATTACACGGAATCCAACATAATTACAACAATTATTATATATAATTATTATATTATTTTAATATTGAATATAATTTCGATATTTTAGCAAAAAGTAAATTCTATTCTATTTCCCGTTAATTACAACATAATTACAACAATATAATTATTATATTATTTTAATATTGATATTTCGATATTTTAGCAAAAAGTAAATTCTATTCTATCTCCCGTTAATTACAACATAATTACAACAATATAATTATTATATTATTTATTATATAATAATTACTATTATTTATTATTATATATTATTTATGTTATAATTATTAATTATAATTTTATTATATACCAACTATTATTTATTATTATATATTATTTATTATATACCAACTATTATTTATTATATAATAATTAATATAATTATTATATTATTTATTATATAGTAATTACAACAATATAATTATTATATTATTTTAATATTGATATTTCGATATTTTAGCAAAAAAGTAAATTCTATTCTATCTCCCGTTGAAAGTTTACTTACCAAACCGAGTATTCCATCTTGGGCCTCACGTATCCTGGCACCCAAGTTAGGGTGACAGCGTTGTTGCTGCTGTTGGCGCTCAGATTGTACGGCGCCCTCGGAGGAACGTTCAGTACCATTAATTCCGTGTCGGCAACGACGGTCGCTGCTTCGTTACTAGCCGCGCATTGATACAATCCTCTGTCCTGTTCTTGAATCCTATCGATTGTTAAGTTGCCGCCAATTATAATGGTCCTGTTGCCCGGCGGTACTGGCGAGCCATCCTGTTACGGAAATTGAGATTAATCGTCTCATCGTTCTTGATTTCATTAGCCGTATACACGTTTAAGATTTCCCAGCTATTTCTCTTTAGTCTTACCTCGACTTTTTTTTTTTTACGATAAATCAAAATATAAACGTAAAGAGATGCCTTGCGGCAACATTAGGCAACATTCTATTCTTACAATTGGACTATATATTTTTCTATTATATCCTTTATATCACAGCTACGTAGAGTATGTAAACTTTTGCGATGAAGCTAATTGTTATTCAGCTTGTAGGCTTTCAAATGAAATGCGGTCCCAATGATTATTAGCTTCGGGCTCTGCAAGGGCTAGATCCGCTACTTTCTTATAATTAATAATAAAATAATTATTAGAGATTCACGGAGGATAACATGTTACAATAATATGTAATATGCAAATATATACAATTACAAGTAATACACAAATATATGTATTATATAAATTACAATAATATTAATAAAATTGAATAAATACAGAAGGTGAATTTCTTAATTTGTCACGTACTCGTCGTTTAATATTAAATTTTTAGACTCCCGATCATTTTAAGCACTCAAGAGGGACTTTCGTGTATACGCGAATTAAGTAAACGGATAAACCAAAGGGAATAATTGATAGAATATGTACCTTGTACCAAACGATCGACGGTCGATGGGCCTGATCACCATCCCTGGCGTCGCAAGGTATCTCCAAGTTCTCTCCCAATTTCCTTATGTACAAATGCTGCGGAGTCACCGTAAACACCGGCGGCCTTTGCACGATCTGTCGAACAACATTCCTGAGTCAATAGCGAGAATTGTGTCCCTCTGAGAGTTGAAAACAATTGAAAAATACAGGAGCGATTAACACTCGCAAATCCGCCGCTTTCAGTCCCAAAAATTCCAGACCGACCCGACGAGGGGCCTCTCGCGTTTCGTTCAATTGCAATTGTCCGATGAAGGAGAAAGAGAATACTTGCCACGGTGATGGACGGACTGGGTCCCTCGGTGCCCAGCTCGTTGTACGGCGTGCATGTGTAACTTCCGGAATGAGTCTCGTCCACTTTGCTGAAGTACAGAGAACCGTTCCTCCTGTAGAAGACGCCCTGAACGTTGTAAGGATCGAAGAGGAATCCGTCCTTCTCCCAACGTAGGTTCGTCAGCGGCGGATTTGCCCTGAAGTGGCAATCAAGAAGGGCTGGTTTCCCGTATGGCAGGTAGACCTCCCGGGGAGCGTAGATGACCTTCGCCTTGTCTGAAACATCGGCGACGATCCTTTGTCAAACTCGAGGCCAATGAATGAATCGGGAATCAGACGTCCTCGAAATAAACCAGGCAACGTTAGCCGAAATCGGAGCGACGCTCGTTAAACTTTCGCCCGCCAGCGATTTTGATTACCGCGTCGTTATTGTCGTTTGTTCCCATTATTTCGCCAGTGTTGTTACTTCATTTCCTGGGCGAAAGTGTGCGATCACGGCCCCGCGAGCAATTCCACCCTCTGACACGGGCGAACCGTGCACAACTGCACGCGCATTTGGGTCACCCGATTTTATAAATTTCTGGTCGAGGTCTGTCCCGTTTTCGTCGCAGGGAAAAAACGATCGTTTCGGCTGCGAGGATACTTGCATTGTACGTTGAGGAAGGCCGAGGCACTCTGCTGATCCCCAGTCTCACCGGTCACCACGCAAGTGTACTCCCCAAGGTCACCCATGGCAGGCGAATTGATGGTCAACGTCCCATCCTCGGCGATGGACGCTCTTCTTTTAAGATCCTGTTAGAAATCGGTCGAAAATCAATGTCGAGCATTCGACGGTCTTCATCGTCGTACGTTCATTTGAGAATAAAAACTCGAGAGTAATTTTCGCAATTGAATTACGCGAGAGGATCGTTGCAATTATGTATTTGAAACGTGACCGCCGCTGTTACTTGTTGTCAAATGAAAATAGAGATAATGTATCATCGTCGAAGAGTTGCTTCACACAAGTTTCGAATTTTGGGTGTAGCTGTCACAATTCACAATCACACTTCATTGATTCAGTCAGTTTTATTATAATACATGTTGATTTATAGAAACTTAAATTCGAAAAGAATTTAAATACTTTGAATATATCAATGCAATATTTAAGTTACATGATGATATGATATAGTATAATATGTTAATTAAGGCTAACCACTCGGATGATTCACATGTAATTCTCATCATCAGGTGAAATTAGAATGAACCACCGGTGACTCACACGTATGTTTCCAATTGTATTTTTAAAAGCATTATTTAAATTGGAAATGGACCTAAATACAATATTAAACTTATGGGGGGAAGCTTGAACAATAATATCCACTATCAATTACACAAAAGTTGCCAGAAGGAACAAACTTAGCCAGAACATGAACGTGTTAAATAGACACAGAGTTTCAGAGTACTCCCGAGAACGAAAACTGTTGAATGGACATGTATCTGTGATCGATGGACAAACGTTACCTCGATTTCTGTAATTTCCACGCCCTCGCGGAACCAGCTAACAACCGACTTCTCCCCTTTGGCCACGCAGTCGAAACTGACGGATTCACCCTCCATTACAGTCTTGTTGACGGGCGGCACCGCCAGCAGATTCTCGCCTGGAACAGACGTCGGAAACGGCGACGCACCTGGGTTGAACGATTTAACGAGTCTGCCCAGTTTCAGGTTAGTAAGCATCAGCGTTACATCAAATCGTTTCGTTTTTCTAGTTTTAGTCGGCCGGCAATAAGGCGGGGATTAATCTTTTTTCTTTTCTCTTTTTTTTTTTTTCTCTCTCTCGAAACGGTTAATTCGCTTTAGTCGCAGCGGTTGCAACGCGTCAATCGATCTAGTGCACATTCGTGTTGGTTAATCGGCGCGTTTGCCACCGTGAATTGTCTGTGCACAGAACAACGTCAAAGTGTTATTTCGATTCGGTGCGTGACAGAGGCATTGTGTTCTTTCAGCGACGAACCACGGAAACTCTTTCTCGCCACGCTACCCGTTTCCCGTTACTTTATTGTCCGTTTCTTCTTTTTTTTGTTTTTTTTCTTTTGTTTTCTTTACTCTAGGAAGGGGCGCGCCTTTTTTTGCGTGCAGAATTACATTACATATCCGTTGCGTCTGATCAAGCGGGTTCATTGTATCGGGAGCCAGTCAATTTCGCGATCGGTATCTACGACAATCAACTGCGTACGATGAATGCTCACGATGACTCAATTCCCCCATTAACGTTCAACGGAACGGTTCAGCGGCAAAAACCAGAATTCCGTTCGACTTAACGAGTGAATCATCGGAGCCTAGCTTCGCGCCGCGAAGTTGGAACGAACGAAACTCCGTGTGTTCGACGCTCGAAGCAATTGTTCCCGTTTTCTCATAGGAATTAAGATCGATTCTTGACAAGGAAAGAAAGAAAAAAGAAACAGAGAAAGAGAAAGAAAGAGAGAGAGAGAGAGAGAGAGAGAGAGAGAGAGAGAGAGAGAGAGAGAGAGAGAGACACTAGCGTGTGAAAAGTAAAGTTAGGCGTATAAACGTTTACTTCCTCGTTGCCGGAAATCCAGAACGGTTTCACGGTCACGAGCCTCTGCTTCGTCCAGCGCAGCGTTAGCGTTGGTAGTCCAGCCAAGTGACCCAATTCAGTGCTCAGGGTTAGTCAGTCGGCGTTTAACTGCGTTAATTCCCTTCGCCACTTGGTGTTATCGAATTAGCCGATTAAACGCATAGGATGCGAGAAAGTGTGCGGGAACCTTACCATCTATTGCGAGGTGGAACCACGTCCCGTTGTTCCTGGAGTTGGGCGTCCTGTTCGGGAAGATCACCCGACACTCGTACCATCCCTGATCGCTCTCACGGATGTTCGTGAGATTGATGCTGCCCTGGCCGTAGCCACGGCCAACCGCGTCTTCTAAAAGGTGGACGCGACCCACGTAGCGCGGTTCCACCGACGGATATCCGTTGTACCATGAAAAGATCGTTCGACCCTGCAACGATCGCAGATGAGGTGTCAGACGAGAGGATGAGAATTCGCGTCGACGATGCGAACCGATTCGTGCCCCTGTTCATCGTAGATGCGAATGATTTCTCGTCCTGGGTCTCGCAGAGAGCGCGATTTCCAACTAATTTATCGATCTAGATTCGCATCCGACATACGATTACGTCCGCGAGGCCGGCACCGAGGAGACAATCGATTTCATAACCGCGTCTCGATCCGCGTTGCAACTGCAACACGAGAGACGTCGGAAGTGTCGCGTTTCCAAGTCAGAGCTACGCCGGGGGAGAAGATAGAAAAAAGATAAGAAGAAGAAGAAGAAGAAGAAGAAGAAGAAGAAGAAGAAGAAGGCGAGAGACTGGAGGCACGTTGGGGACACGTGCGTCCTCCGGTGAAAATGAAAAACGCTGAAATCTAGGGAGCCCTGGCGGTCAAAACGAGGCTGGCGAAAAGGCCGCTAATCGTCCCTAATCGTCTGACAATGCGTTAGCAGTGACCCACTGGTTGGGGACCCCTCGTGTCGCGGACTCGACTCGTGACTAAATATAATGCAGCCTTACGTCCCGTACTCCAATTACCAACGTTCGACAGACAGAGAGGGACCGAGCACCTGTTTTGCATACGCATCAGGGACCAATCAGGTTAAGTTCCACTTGATTTTATGCGGTAGCCATGTGCGACGCTCAATCTGTTTCCGGCTGCACGCGGCTGCACGCGCGTCCAATGCAACATCCGCGAAAGAACGACGCCTCTTCGCCGCGAACAGGAAACCAACGCGATCAACCGATGTCCCTTTAACGCTTCCGCTTTCGGCTCGTCGAAAGATTTTCCGACAAATTCCAACGATTTCTCGATGGAATTGTCAAAATGTTAAACACACGTACGACGAAGAAGTCAGAAACGCGAAAGTAGAACCCGGCTTTTTGTCTGTGTTGTATATTTTTGGAAATTACTTTCGACTTGAATCGAAACAACGGCGCCATTTACGTATCCATGACGTTCTAACGAAGAATATATACGAAAAATTTCGAAGAAACCTTGCCTTTTAGAAACAACAAAACCTTCGAAGGCCCAAGTTACACTGTCTTTGAATATTTTCTGAATTCAAGAATGATTATAAACTTTTGAAAAAGTCAAAATCTGTTGGAGAGATATTTGGTGAATACCTAAAGATGGACGAGAGAGAATTTTGCAATCTAATTCTGAAAGTTCCTGTATAGAAAAGAGTACGAAATTGCAAAAGTTAGAAAAAAAGAAAAAAAATAAAATTCAAACGGAGAACACCTTTCCGAATGCAGTATGTAATAAGCTCTCCAGAGATACCAAACAATCTCCAATCAGAGAATAGCAACCGAACAAATCGACTCTCGAATTGAATGAACACCAATTCGACATTTTACGTGACACGACATTACACGATCTACGAAATTATTTGATCGAGAGACGCACAGTGTTTAGTTTTACGAATTCACAAAAATATCAATATTTTGGAAATGGTTCGAAAGCTTTTCTTACAGTTTAAAATCGTTATACACTGTTCACTTGTAGCGTTTCGTAAGTCTGAAAATCACAATTCGAGCTAAAAAAAATTAACCACTTTAACTTTTGCAAAATTCGAACGTGAAATTTTACGAAAGACTGCGATCGAAAAATTGCGTGACTTCGCCTTCAAGATGTAGCAATTCTTTCATCGAGCAGTGTACATTCAAGTCTTGTACTGCATATTTATTTTATTAATCTTGTTTCTTATTCCGTCAGCTGAAGCTGTGAATTTACAAAAAAATCAAACAGCAGCAGCAAGAAATGTACGAATACGTCGCTTAATGTTTACCTAGATCGTTGAAATTGGCCGTCGTGCGGCGAGAAAATCGCGGCACGAAATTGTGCAATCGCAACCGCATTAGTATTGTATCCGGCGGACGTCGAAGATATTGCGCGACGCCTCGAAATCGAGACTCGGTGTCACGGAAATCTAGATCGGGGCACGTGTGCTTCCCACGCCGATCGAATTAGGTAGACGTTTTTCAAAGAAACTGTATCGCCTACCTTGCCTTGAGCGAGCGCTTTTTTTTTTTTTTTTTTTTTAACGCGTGTTGAACTGTTCCCCAGTCGCCGTAATCCCCAGCGCGGCTGAACGCGGATTAATCAATCGGCAGGCTTCGTTTGTTTAACTTTTAATGGGCCGTCGTTGGTAATCACACTTAACGGTAACAGAACGTAAATTGTCCTCGATCGAATTACAACGAGGAACGAAATCTTCTCCTTGAGACGGATTATCGATTTCCTCGGACCAAGATCGAGTACCGAGCGATACCGATACCGATACATTTGGACGAGTAAAAGTCTCATCTTCCCCGGTTAACCGCAGACCGCGTAATCCGTAAGCAAGTCGAGATTTTCGCGTGCCGGGTGGAATAATATTATTTATCAAAGTTGCGTAGTATCGTTTCGCCGTTCTTTTACGTTCGTGTCTCACGCGGCCACGGGATGAAGCCCACGAGATGAAATCGTCGCGCAGCGGTCAAATCAAACAATCTACGCGGCTCGGTTTGATTTGTTAAGCGATACTTTCTGTAAATTTTCTTGAATTTACCTTTGGCGTTCTTGTATATATTTGGAGTTTTAACGAGCGATGCAAACAAGTTAATTAATTTGTTTATAGTAACTGTACATCTCTTGTATTTGGTATTTTTGCGTAGTATCTATCACGTACGAACGAAATTCGATTTAGATAATTTAGTGGCTCGTTGTTGCTCGAATGGAATATTCTCGATACATCTTCGTTGTTTTCGTTTCATCCACGTAGATTCATAAAAGGTAGCCACTGCGCGACGCTACATTGAAATTAGCCGTGAAGTCAATGTTGCCGCACTTACGTCACGATTCCATTGAAGGATGTAGGGAATCGGGGTCTCGTGCGGAAAGTCCAAGTCGCAATTAAATACCGCGTACTCTCCGACTCCTGCGTTCAGGTAATTCGGCTCCTTCTCTTCCTCCAGTATCAAACCGAGCGCTGAAAAGAAAATCAGAGACACGGATGAGGCGGCTGTCTGGTCCATTTCGGCGAGAATCGACGAGGGTCGAACGATCAGGTGCGGTTGATGAGAACGTCGCGTGACAAGTAGCAATACAAGTCCGACTCAATTTTAGCAAATTGGCCAATTTCCCGGTGCATTACGCGCGATCGTCAAGCGAGTCGCCAATTAACGCCGGCGTAGAGTTCAATATCAACCTCAAGATCAGCCTCGAGGAGACTCACCTTGGTAGCGGAGGAAGACGATCAGAAGCAGGTGAATCCCGATCGCTCTGTACATTTTCTCTCTGCGTGTTATCCGAGATCGCGGAGATTCGACTCACGACGAATACTCGCCGACTTCACCGTGGCTGTCCCGCGGGGACAGTGCGTGGACGCGTGGATGTCAGGGGCAAGTCACACTTCGCGACCGACGACGACGGCGGCGAACGAAACACGGCAGCAAAACACATCTGTCATCACCGACACTCATTAAACATCGGCCACCATTAATCGGCGATTAAATGGCACGCGGCACTCTGGCGATCGGAACCTCTCGGCCGATCAGCGCCAGCACATCCCCCCGATTTCTCTTCTCCTTCTCGCTTCCTGCTCTCTGCCTCGTTCGAAACGTCTCCGACCGATGTTCACCACCGATTTCTTCCTCTATCAAACGACCATTCCTCTCGATCCGAGCCCGATCGTGCTCTACCTTCTTGTGCTATTGCCCGTACAAACGACGCGTACCACGGACGATCGTGACGACAAGTGCGATTAAATGGCCGCAGCGTAACCGATCTTTTCTTGTCGAGAGAAGTCGCGAGAAGTCGAGTAGGTTACCGAGAGAGATCGATCCGGCTTTGCCGAGCTGGTCCACCGTGGAACGTTCGCTCACCGAGTGGTCCGGTGGTTGCGGTGATAACCAAGTAATCGCTCCGCCTCGCTCAATCCGAGCGGATACGACGCCGAACAGCAACGATAACGAGAGCCGAGCAACACGGGGGAAGGGGTAATGTTAGCAGCGTTCAGAGAAGGGAGATAACCGCGGATTATCCAGACGATTCTACGTTCGCGGTTTCCATCTCAACACGCTTCTCTAGCGCCGTTCTTGTTACCCGACACACCCACCACGGCCGAGCGAACGCGGCAACGCGTCAAATCAAAAATGATCAACCTGTTCCGTGGGAGAAGCCGAGTAGGCCCAGGTGCGATCATTGGATGATTTTGTGGGAACGAGGGACGATACTTGTCAACGTATAACGACGTATATACGTGTATATACGTGTCGTTTGTTAATTAGAATTCTTTCACTCCATTTGTTTCTCTTTTTTTTTTCTTTTTCATTCCCATCCCCGCAGTCGTTCTAAATCGCCTGGCAGACGAATTATCGCCTCCATTCAAGTTCGAATCGCGTTCTTCTTTCAGCGCGGCTGTAAGAGGCTCGAGCGGAGATTAAAGGTTCGTCAAACCTGGTATATACGTGCATAGAAATGGACAGCGGTCGAAAGAGACGCTCGATTCAATCTTTTGTGCGGGCCTAAATTTAGAAACTGCAGTTTCGACGACGCATTCGCAGGGAGGGACGTGTGGCTGCGAAGCAAGCGGCGGAAAGTTGTCGCGACGCGTGGCAACTCGGCTTGCCGACCAGATCCCTTTTATTTATCCGCCTACGCGAGTGTAATTGCTGCTCTCGTAACGAAGACGCCGACTTCCGGTGCTGCGGAATATTTACCATTGTCGTCACGTTCAACGCTCCGTTTCTTCTTACCGTCGCGCGAGAAAAACTCGCCGTCTTCCACTGGCAATTCTCTCGCGCCTCCGACGACCATTTGTCAATCGCTTCGTCTCTCGTTCATTCCCACCGATCATAGGACGTCGCTTTTCTTTCTCAGTTTTGTTTTTGTTTCGGCGAACGTAGATCGTCGTCATTGCCGTCGTCGTGGTCGATCGAATTTGCTGGAAAGACGAGTCGTGCGACGAAGATCTCGCAAGAAAAAGAGAGAAGGAAACGTCGGGGACGAAGAAGAAGAAGAAGAAGAAGAAGAAGAAGAAAGAAGGTAATAGCTGGAACGAACATGTTCCTGTGACGGACGGGCCGGATCGAATCTCGATCGGGTGGTCGCAGCGACTCTACGACGACGACGACGACGAAACTGCACAGCACACCGGCACACAGCCGCGCGCCATTTGCGTGGGTGACCTCAGATTACGTCACATCCGTCCCTTGCCGCATTAGCAGACTGCCCACAGCCTTGTCACGCTGTTGAGATAATGGATCCATTCGCATGGATCACGATCCAGGATTGGACGTGCCCGGGACACTGGAAATAAATGCGTGCATAATGACACCGGGCCGTATTATTTCATCGACGAGCCACAGAAGGGAACAACTTGTTCCTGGTCCACCTGCCATGCGACCAATCAATCCTCGGAAATCGAAAATGGGACCTGCGTCTAAGTTGCCTCGCTATTGTCCAATTATTCTACATCGCGTCGGGTGGAACTGAATCTTTTTTCGTTTTCTTTCCCTTTTTTTCTTGCGAACATATCACCGTCGAACGATCTCACGAGCGACGAAAACCGCCAACGAAGACGCGTGTCGCGAGTTGAAATGGTCACCGGGATGGACGTCGCTCCAGTTTTTTTCGCTCTCGCGACGCCTCGTATCGAGGGAAATCATGGAAATTGCGGTAATTCCCGGTAATCAGTGCAGTAGACGCGTTGCGCAAATGTTCCTTGAGCGCGCGCTTAATGGCCAGTCGTACACGAAGACTCTATAAATTACTGGGGCCGAGGGCCGAGATTCCGACCGTTTCTTCGTTGTCAGCCTACGAAAATATCTCCAGCGTTCGCGACCGGAACGATTGGACGCTGGCCCCGTTACGCCGAATTGTAACAATGATCTTATCGCCATCGCGATCCCGTTTCATCGGTGAATGGGAATCCCTCGATCGCGTAAGAAAATGGAACGACGCGACAACTCGGTCGGCGACGATTCTACTTAAATCGCGTTCCGCGACGAGCGAAGGTGGTGTTTCGACAGATCTCGCGTTTGTTTTTCTTTCTTTTCTTTTCTTTTCTTTTTTTTTCTTTTGTGCAATGAAAGTATCACGAGAGGAAGATTTCTAAAATAACGTTTGTATTTATTAAATTTGAACGTTATAAACTATGGTATATGTATATTATATTATATACGATACTAACGTAATATATTATATTAATACACGATAATATAATATAATATATTATACATCGCCGATATAGGTATAGTTTTCCGTTTTAAAATGCCGAGCAACGATGTTAGCACGTGTGCTTTAGTTTAGGTACTAGTGTCCCCGTTTTGTTTCTCGGCTCCTACGAACGTATGTATATAAATCGAACTTTTTTATACTCGATATAGACCTCGCTCAGACAGGTGCGTCGTGCGTAAATACGTCGTATAGTTTCTACACGCCATTTGCCGAGGTACGCGTTTCGGAGTTGCAATCGAATCGGTGTCGCCCCCCCCCCCCTCCCATGCGGCGTATCGCGCGTACGTACGTATGTACGTACATATGTTTGTACATCTAGAAGGGATTGGAGTGAAATATAAACGTAGAGATATCCCACAACACAGACTCTCCTCTTTTTTTCCTTTCAAATGTCGCTTTATTTTTCACTTTTATTTGATAATAAATTGTCTACAATTTGTCCTAGGTTAGTACGTCTTGGAGTTCTCGTGAGGGGGAGGGTCGAGGGTCGTAGGGGGGGTGGGGAAGGAGGGTGATGGCGGGAGATAAGGAGGATGGGAGGTTCGCGAAAAAGCGTACGACAATCAATAAAACGGTGAAAAATGGTGATGAGTAGCGAGCACTCGTAAAGGTGACTAACGAAAACGCGCCTCTCGTTCGTTTCTTTTCTTTTTCGTTTTTTTTTCTCTGTCATATTCGTTTTCTTCTCAGCTTTATTATATATTTTTTTCTTTTTTTTTTTTTTTTTCTTTTCCATTGCTTCGTTTCTTTTTGTTAGGTCGCGCGTGCAGCAAGAAAACGGACCATATATATATGTATGTATGTATGTATAAGCGAAAGTAGCGAGGACAGAGACGATACAGAAATACGTTGCGATAAGAAGATTATATTCGATGCACGCGCGCGAACGCAATATCCGGCGATTAGAACGAAGAAGAATGCTGGCCGCGAACGGAAATCAAAAGGGTCGCGTTTTGTGAAACGTAAAACGAACAATCGGGCACGGTTGAACGAACATGTTTGGACGTTGCCCTAGAAATCGTCGCCGTTGGACTCGACGCCGATGGACCTTGAACACTCGAAAACTCGTCCGTACGTGGAACTGCGACGTACATACTCGTTTCGTTCGGCTTCTCGGAAAACGGATCGCTTGCTGCCGGTGGGCGCCACGACGCCGTTTCTTTATCTCTCTCTTTCTCTCTCTCTCTCACGCGTTTTCTTTTCCTATCGACCTTAGGTTAGAACTTTGTTCACGATTCGTCGCGGTTTTCGTCGATTACTCGAAAGAATTGCGGAATACCGCGATGGAAATGAGAAGATCGCAGCATCGGTGAAAAACAGTACCCGAGAGCCATTGTAGTACGTGTGTGCTACACGCTTCGAAAAGATCTCGAGTCTCTTCGGTCGGTGATTCCGCTAGACAACCGTTTTACGCGCGCGTACGCGGCGGGCTCGATTTTTCCCGGAATCTTATCTTCGCGAGTTCGCGTCGTCGCGACCGGGGTAAACGTGGTACACGTGGTACGAAAGTAAATGTACGCGATCGTAACCGGTTAACCGATCGATCCACTCTCGCCCGATCTATGGCCCGACCGCGGCGAGCATCTTTCTTTGCAAAGCAGCCGCGCGCCGTGGTTTCGCGAACTGTTCCGCTCCGAGCGATGTGAATTTCACTCGCGACTCTGAAAAATATGCTATGCCAGATGGCTTTCAGGTACGGTAAAGAGCGAATACCTAAATTATAATTTCTTCCACATGCGGCGTAGTAAATTTATACTCGCTCGAGCTCTAAATAAATAACGCGACTAATTGGTAAGGTGAATCGCGAACGAAAGGAAAGCCATGACGGTGTGTCGAGGTAGACGAAGAGAAGAAGAAAATGGGAATGCGTAGACGCGTAGAGATAAGTAGAAAAGTGGAAGAAGGAGATAGAAAGGTGACGATGACGATGACGATGAAGAGGAAGAAGAAGAAGAAGAGGAAGAAGAAAAAGAAGAAGAAGAAGGCAGAAGGTTTTCTTTTCCTTTCAGGAACGAAATGAACAGACGCAAAACAAAGTTATCGACAATGAATGCTGATGACGAACGTTACACGAACGAATTCACGATTCAACCATATTATTTACTTAACACGCGATCGCGCGAAACCATTTAATCCTTTTCTCCCGTTCTATATCATATCCTTCGTCTCGTTCTTTTGTATACATACATGAATCTCACAGACTCTTTAGACGACATTCGTGGCAATGAATCGTGCCGCACGATTACGCTGAAATTTCTAGCGACGGTGCGTAGCTCCTGCGTTTCTCTCTCGTCCTTCCGATTCACCGCGATCGTCCACACTCTGCGCGTCTTTTTGAGATCGTTGTATCTAACTATGATATATCTACACGTTACTTATATGCCTATATCGATTGGTTGGTTTTTCTCCTCTTTCGCTCGGTTTTCTTTCTTTTTTCTTTTTTTTTTCTTTTTTTCTTTTTCCTCACTTTGTTCGACCTTTGTTCGCTGAACAAGCGAAGGGAGGAGTGATCGATCGAAACGTCGATCCACGGAGGCGATCGATCGACGTTTCCGATCCCCATGTTTCGGCTCATTCGACATTTTCCACGCGGCACCGCGCCGTCCGGCCGAGCACGGCCCCTCCTCGATCCGCCACAAAAGGAACGACGGATGATTCGAATCGATCGCGGCCGTTCGACGTACAAAAAGATTACCGATCGATCGCTCGGGTTCCTCTCCGTTCGGTTCGAGAACGGTCGAGCTCGGCTTGCCGGCGAGAGACGCGCGCGTCTCTTCGTTATCGACCGCGTAACATTGGTGCCGCGTGGACAGTATCGCCACTCTTTGCTCATCGGCTTGACCACGGGCTTGATCGAGGCGCGCCTCGTAACATTCGATTTTATTATTTATGATACAACAGCAACGATGGAATCGAAAGATCGCGGCGTGGCCCGATCACGCGTGCCCCTTCGCGCTCCACTTCGCTGTCGCTGTCGACCCCGAGTAATTAATAATTAAATTGAACGTCGAATTTAATCGTCGCCGCGTTCGTCGTTCTCGTTGATTAATATCGCTCTACACGCTACGTCGTTTACGATGTACAATATCAATTAATTATCAAATTATTAATTCAATCATTAGAATTACTTTAGAATATTGGTACTCTTTCGCGTCACCTCCGTTCTTTCTTTCTTTCTATCGTCTATTCTCACCTCTCCTGATTCGTTTATTCCGCACACTTTCCATTCCGTCGCTCACTCTCTCTACCTCTCCCTCTCCCTCTCTCTCTTTCTCTCTCTCTCTCTTTCACTTTCTCTCTCGCTCTTTCGCACCCGCCTCGTGTCTCACGAATAACACGTCGCACGAACGATTTGATCGTTTTACGCATGTTGTATCTCTCGTCGTGTCCCTTTGAAACGTCAGTCACGCGCGCATACATTCTTCCCTCTCGTCCTTGCTCTCCTTACTTTTCTCTCTCTCTCTCTCTCTCTCTCTCTCTCTAGACATGCTCGTACACTCGATCAGGCATAACGTAGCACTCGCTCCGCGCCGCACTCATTCAGTTACATCTTAACGAAAATTATACAGAGCGTTCTGCCTCGACAGCGTCCGCGTCGTCGTGTTTGCACTTGTCGGCTTCACGGCTTTTTCGTATAGTTGAATCGTGAGTAGGGCCCTTTGCTAATATATTTATATAATATAAGTATTTATAATACGTACGTATAAATAAGTGTTTTGTACTATAAAAAAAGTAAAATGCTGAGACGTCGAGGGGGGAAATCGCGCGGCGCCGCGGCCCGAGAGTATTCGATCGCTTGGCAGTCGCAGCTGCTCTGTGTGTGTATATGTGTGTGTGTGTGTGTGTTTTTGCGCGCGCGCGTTCAACGCAAGGCAATCGAGAAAAGTCAACGACAAGAAAAAA